>NC_048574.1:36072675-36210175 GCF_013265735.2 Oncorhynchus mykiss | reverse complement strand
CATCAGTAACACACTACGCCGCCAGGGACTCAAATCCTGCAGTGCCAGACGTGTCCCCCTGCTTAAGCCAGTACATGTCCAGGCCCGTCTGAAGTTTCCTAGAGAGCATTTGGATAATCCAGAAGAAGATTGGGAGAATGTCATATGGTCAGATGAAACCAAAATATAACTTTTTGGTAAAAACTCAACTCGTCGTGTTTGGAGGACAAAGAATGCTGAGTTGCATCCAAAGAACACCATACCTACTGTGAAGCATGGGGGTGGAAACATCATGCTTTGGGGCTGTTTTTCTGCAAAGGGACCAGGACGACTGATCCGTGTAAAGGAAAGAATGAATGGGGCCATGTATCGTGAGATTTTGAGTGAAAACCTCCTTCCATCAGCAAGGGCATTGAAGATGAAACGTGGCTGGGTCTTTCAGCATGACAATGATCCCAAACACACCGCCCAGGCAACGAAGAAGCGGCTTCGTAAGAAGCATTTCAAGGTCCTGGAGTGGCCTAGCCAGTCTCCAGATCTCAACCCCATAGAAAATCTTTGGAGGGAGTTGAAAATCCATGTTGCCCAGCAACAGCCCCAAAACATCACTGCTCTAGAGGAGATCTGCATGGAGGAATGGGCTAAAATACCAGCAACAGTGTGTGAAAACCTTGTGAAGACTTACAGAAAACGTTTGACCTCTGTCATTGCCAACAAAGGGTATATAACAAAGTATTGAGATAAACTTTTGTTATTGACCAAATACTTATTTTCCACCATAATTTGCAAATAAATTCATAAAAAATCCTACAATGTGATTTTCTGGATTTCTTTTTCTGTTGGTGAAAGTAAGGAAAACTAAAGGCGAATATCCAACCTGAAACTGTCTTTACCTCGGTTATATCAACACACTAATCGCTCCCATTTAACAACTCTAAATCGCCTTGGCATAGTATGCATCAAGTCACCTGCCAATAAAGTTGCATACAACATTTAAAAGGTTTATAATTTTCATTAAACACAATCAAAGTTAACATATGCCTTAGATGCCTTCAATTGCCAAATGTATAGGCATGCCCAATGTTGGCATCTTTTTTTAACAACGTGATATTGCGCTCCAATGGGATAACTTGAAATAACAATGTAGGCAATTAAATAATCCAAAGAAAAACATGTTCATTTATTAGCCTAGTGGTTATATGTATTTTGGGAATAAAATGTGAAATAGACCTTACGTGAAATCATTGTCAAAGGCACAAGAGGTCTCGATTATTTATGGTTTGATTTACATATTACATATTAGACATTTAGCAGATGCTCTTATCCAGTGCGATTTGCAGGAACATTGGGCTTAAGTGCCTTGCTCAAGGGCACTGTCCCTATAGCATACATGTGCTTCTCCATTTGGTTCTAAAAGGTTGGTATTATCTGTCCACCTTTCTTCCAGTTCCTTTGTAGCTGATTTACTTTCCTGGCTGTGGAAAAATCCACAGACTGATTCCCAGTCCCCTCTAACTAGGTGTTCTGAGGTTATATGGAAATGGCTTGGCTATATTGCAATTCGCGTTTATGCATTTTACAGTCTGCCCCACAGATATGTAGTACAGTGACCATATCTAACCGCTGATTAAGATAACTTTTTAAACCAAAATAATATTTTTTCCCCCATTGCTTGACAGTGACACAGAGAGGAAGTTCAGATTGGTTGCAGGTCTTATTATACCTCAGTGGCCAGTCCCCAGACGCGACTTCCACTTTTGGATGTAAACAATGAGACACTCCATCTTAACTCTTCCTCCATATTTACTGGATTGGTTGAACAGTGCAGAAAAGAACCTCCCCTGACTGGCTCTCTTGTTCAAGCTGTGTTTAGAATCTTCCAAAACATTATGGCTTTTGTCAACGTGATTATGTGAATTCCTTGCCAGTAATTATCTTATTATTCTTACATTATTAGAAGGCTGAAAGAGAAAATAGTGTATGATCTTATCAACAGCAAATTGCACAAGCACCATTGTAAAAGTGTGAAATGACACAGGTGGAAGGGGGGGATTTCTGGAATTGTAAAGGGCATTATAAAACAGCATCTAAAACCATAAATGTGGGACCACATCTATTGATCATACAGTGAGGGAAAAAAGTATTTGATCCCCTGCTGATTTTGTACGTTTGCCCACTGACAAAGTAATGATTAGTCTATAATTTTAATGGTAGGTTTATTTGAACAGTGAGAGACAGAATAACAACAAAAAAATCCAGAAAAACACATGTCCAAAATGTTATAAATTGATTTGCATTTTAAGGTTGGTGGTACCTTAAGTGGAATGGTATCAAATACATGGTTTCCCTATGTTTGATGCCATTCCATTTGCTCTGATCCAGCCATTATTATGAAAAGTCCTCCCCTCAGCAGCCTCCCCTCCCCTCTAGCTAGTTTAGCCAACTCAAACACAGAGCTCAAACAGAGAGGGATGCTATGTTAGCTAGCTGGCTATGGCTCTTCAACACTGGAACTCTTTTAAGTCAAGGTAAGCTTTTTGTTTTATTAATTTATTAACACCGGGGCCGACGGTTTAACCTCGAAGCTAGGGGGCACTATTTTTATGTTTGGAAAAATAACGTTCCCAAAGTAAACGGCCTATTTCTCAGGACCAGATGCTAGAATATGCATATAATTGACAGATTAGGATAGAAAACACTCTAAAGTTTCCAAAACTGTCAAAATATTGTCTGTGAGTATAACAGAACTGATATTGCAGGCGAAACCCTGAGAAAAATCAAACCAGGAAGTGGTTTCTATTTTGAAAACTCCATGTTCGATAGCCTCCCATTGCTATCTGATATCAACCAGATTCCTTTTCCTATCGCTTCCTCAAGGTGTCAACAGTTTTCAGACATAGTTTCAGGCTTTTATTTTGAAGAATGAGCATGAACGATCACATTGCGTAAGTGGATAGGTGGAGGCTCTGAGTGAATTGTGCGCAAAAGAGAAAGGCGGCCATTGTTACCCCCGGTCCTAGTGAAAAGCCAAACTGTCCCGGTTGATATATTATCGAATACATATTTGAAAAACACCCTGAGGATTGATTATAAAAAACATCTGACATGTTTCTGTGGACATTATGGATATAATTTGGAATTTTTGTCTGCGTTGTCGTGACCGCTCTTTCCGGTGGATTCCTGGGCATAACGCACCAAACTAACGGAGGTATTTGGATATAAAAAATATCTTTATGGAACAAAAGGAACATTTGTTGTCTAACTGGGAGTCTTGTGAGTGAAAACATCCGAAGATCATCAAAGGTAAACAATTAATTTGATTGCTTTTCTGATTTTCGTGACCAAGTTACCTGATGCTAAGTGTACTTACTGTTTTGTCGAGCGATCGATAAACTTACAAACGCTTGTATTGCTTTCCCTGTAAAGCATAATTTCAAAATCTGAGACGACAGGTGGATTAACAAAAGGCTAAGCTGTGTTTCGCAATATTGCACTTGTGATTTCATGAATATTAATATTTTCTTGTAATATTATTTGACTGTGGCACTACATTATTCAGCGTTGCTGATGACAATTATCCCGGATCCGGTATGGGTGGTTCAGAGGTTAACTACTAAACCGCTTGCTGACTGTAGACTGTACTGCATGATTGTAGTGGGTTTACTAATGCATTAATTCTAGTAGCTATGTTGATTATGACTTTAGCTAATATGGTGACAACGATGTAGTCTGCGTGTACAGTTAGAGGTTATGATATGAAGGTTTGGCCTGGAAAGGTTTTTTCGTCTGGTCACAGACATCTGATGTGGTGCACTGAAGTCCACAAGCAATGGGAAAAGGTCAGAGGAGGAGAATGCATAGATGCGAAAAGGAATTATACAACAATCAAAGGGATCATGCTGTTTGTATGTGGCTGCTATGAAACTGTGTTTGCATGTGATCAGGGATCACACGCAACAGAACAAAATGGGGATAAACAATTTATTTTGTCCACTAGAAACTCTAGTTTGCAACTGTTGGACTAATGACTACGCCCTAGCACAGCTAGATGCAGGCAAGAGCGTGCAAGACGGTATTAAATGTGTCAATGTCGGTCACCTTGATTACTCAAATGTCTCTCGACCTGTTCACCTACGTTGTAAACGTTCATTCAAAAGCTAGGTTGTAGCAACCTCATGATGGGGTATATGGAACATTTGAGAATCAAGTAGTAGCCTAAACTAATCAATGTTACATTGAACTGGGTGAATGGAATATAAATGAGTCATCCAATATGCTGTAATAGAAATAAGGCCATACTCATAAAAACAAAGATCCTCCCTCATCTTAACGTCTTAGGGCTAGGCCCCTTTTTTTCTCAATTTCCACCTGAATGACATGCCCGAAGTAAACTGCCTGTAGCTCTGGCCCTGATATGCTTATAATTGGTACCATCGGAAAGAAAACACTTTGAAGTGTGTAGAAATGTTAAAATAATGTAGGAGAATATAACATAATAGATATGGTAGGAGAAAAAACAAAGAAAAAACAACCAGAATTTTGTTTTTGAGAGAGACCATCCTCTTAGAAATGCGAGAGAAAGGTCATATTGTAAATTCTCCCTTGATGCAATTCCTATAGCATCCACAGGGTATCAGCCATCTATGTTCAAGGTTTCAGGCTTGTAACTTCAAAAACGAATAAGAAATAACAGTTTTAGTAGAAGGACAGTCTTGGAAATCCGTGTTTGCGCGTGCCATGAAGAAATTACGCACCAGCTGAAATCGGTTTCCTATTGAACATACTTCTTTCCGAAATAAATATAGTTTAATTACATTTTAGGGGATCTGCTGAGTAAATAGAAACATATTTTGACTTGTTGAAACAAAGTTTAGGGTTAGATTTTTGGATTCCATTCTCTGCAAGTTGAACGTGTGGATTACTCAAATCTATGGCGCCAACTAAACAGACCTTTTGGGATATAAAGGATTTTATCTAACAAAACTACGTTATAGCTGGGACCCTTTGGATGACAAATCAGAGGAAGATATTCAAAAAGTAAGTGAATATTTAATATTTATATTATATATTTTGTTCTGGGGCGCCGTCCTCAAACAATTGCATGGCATGTTTTCGCTGTAATAGCTACTGTAAATCGGAGAGTGCAGTTAGATTAACAAGAATTTAAGCTTTCAGTCAATGAGACACTTATATGTACCTAAATGTTTAAAAACCATAATATTTATTAGAATTTATTTGAATTGCGAGCCCTCCAGTTTCACCGGAAGTTGTCCCGCTATCAGGACACCGATCCTTACTAAATGGCACCGACCACCACTGGTTTGCACATACCATTTTTAATGACTAAAAGATAACATATGTACACTACAGGTCAAAAGTTTTAGAACACCAACTCATTCAAGCGTTTTTATTTTTACTATTTTCTATATTGTAGAATAATAGTGAAGACATCAAAACTATGAAATAACACATGGAATGTAGTAACCAAAAGTGTTAAATCAAAATATGTTACTTTTGAGATCATTTAAATAGCCACGCTTTGCCTTGATGACAGCTTTGCACCCTCTTGGCAGTCTCTAAACCAGCTCCATGAGGTAGTCACCTGGAATGCATTTCAGTTAACAGGTGTGCCTTCTGAAAAATGTATTTGTGGAATTTCTTTCCTTCTTAATGCGTGCAATCAGTTGTGTTGTGAAAAGGTAGGGGGGTATACAGAAGACAGCCCTATTTTTTAAAAGGCCAAGTCCATATTATGGCAAGAACAGCTCAAATAAGCAAAGAGAAACGACAGTCCAACACTACTTTAAGACATGAAGGTCAGTCAATATGGAACATTTCAAGAACTTTGAAAGTGTCTTCAAGTGCAGTCAAAAAAAACATCAAGCGCTATGATGAAACGATCTCATGAGGACCGCCACAGGAAAGGAAGATCCAGAGTTCCCTCTGCTGCAGAGGATAAGTTCATTAGAGTTACCAGCCTCAGAAATTGCAGCCCAAATAAATGCTTCACAGAGTTCAAGTAACAGACATCTCAAAATCAGGACTTCATGGTCGAATTGCTGCAAAGAAACCACTACTAAAATGACACCAATAAAAAGAGACTTGCTTGGGCTAAATAGCACGAACAATGCACATTAGACTGGTGGAAATCTGCCCTTTGGTCTGTAGTCCAAATTGGAGATGTTTGGTTCTAACCGCTGTTTCTTTGTGTAACGCAGAGCAAGTTAACAGATGATCTCCACAATTGTGGTTCCCACCGTGAAGCATGGAGTTGGTGTGATGGTGCTTTGCTGGTGACACTGTTGGTGATTTATTTAGAATTCAAAGCACACTTAACCAGCATGGCTACCACAGCATTCTGCCACGATATGCCATCACATCTGGTTTGCGCTTAGTGGGACTATCATTTGTTTTTCAACAGGACAATGACCCAACACACCTCCAGGCTGTGTAAGGGCTATTTGACCAAGGAGAGTGATGGAGTGCTGCATCAGATGACCTGGCCTCCAAAGTCACCCGACCTCAACCCAATTGAGATGGTTTGGGATGAGTTGGACCGCAGAGTGAAGGAAAAGCAGCCAACAAGTGCTCAGCATATGTGGGAACTTCTTCAAGACTGTTGGAAAAGCATGTCAGGTGAAGCTGGTTGATAGAATACCAAGGGTGAAAACTGTCATCAAGGCAAAGGGTGGCTACTTTGAAAATTCTCAAATATATTTTGATTTGTTTAACACTTTTTGGGTTACTACATAATTCCATATGTTATTTCATAGTTTTGATGTCTTTATTATTCTACAATGTAGAACATTTTTAAAATCTAGAAAAACCCTTGAATGAGTGTGTCCAAACTTTTGACTGGTACTGTATACAAACGTGACCTAAGACTTGACTGAAACCAACTTTGCCGCCATTCATGTATACATACCCAAATTGTGATACTCACTAATTGACTGCGCAACGTACACACATTTGATTTCAGTTTGAATGTGATATGGTGGTTAGAGGCATGTTTATTCTGACATTCTAAAGAAAACATTGCCATGTTGATCTGACCCTTGCTGTTGAAATACCAGTGTCTGACGCTCGGCTGTCGCAGATGCACCACCCCCGGCATTTATCTAGTCAGATGCTTCATCCTTACCACTCAAACGAGCCCTTTGAGTCAGCGTGTCAGATCTTATAGAGTAAAGCAAATTAACGAGTGCTCCCTAGTGGTTAAACATGGAATAGCAGTTGACAAAAACCCCAGCTCTGGTGGAAGAGGAAAAAGTACACGCAAAATCCAGGCTAGAATGGGGTTTGTGTGGGGTTGACACTATTATAAAGGATTGCTACAAAGGCCCAATAGTAAAGAAGAGCCACTCCTTGAGATAATGGTAGTAAAATAAAAACACTACGTATGTTTAACCAGATTTAATATTTTTGAAACATTGGGTTTGGAAAAAGTACAAAAGTGATCAGTACGCCACAGTATGAAACCAGCTCAGTTTGGTGCAGAGCTGAAACGGTACGTTCCTTTAAAAAGCGTATTCTACAGATGTATTTATATAATTAACCAGCCTTACCTGACACACACACTCACTAAAACCGATACAAGTTACACATTTTAAATACATAGGCTGATCCCTGTAATACCTTTACACGTATAAAAAACACATTATTTTTTTTAAAGGCTGAAAAAGTACATTACAGCAGGGGTTCAACTTTTGGGGGCCGGGGACTCGTCATACCAAATTCATCAGGGACCCCCTCTTAACCAGAATGCAACTCCAGTGAGAAGAAGTAGCATACAAGCTAATACCCTACAAGCTAATGTCCTGCAATTGTACACAATTTTCTACAAGGCAGAGAGAACTTTAATTACAGTGCATTCATGTTCTGCATTTTCTAGGGTGAGAGGGGGAGAAGTAATGAGTTGAAAAATAGATAACTGGTGGAGTACTGTGGATACCAATACCCCTGTGAGCCTCCCAGGGCCATTCCAAAGTTAAGAACAAACTGTAGATGAATAATATTGAATTATACCCTCTAAACTTAATCCACGGATCCCTTCAACAAACCTAATTTAATAATTCATCTGTTAGTAATACTCATGATTTTCTTTTAAAATTTAAAACAAAAACTGTTATTTTGAGATCTGGCCGCAGACCTCATGCATTACCTCCCAAGGGGCCCGTGAAACCCAATTTGAGAAACCCTATATTATAGTACAGGAGACCACAATGCTAACTTGTATGTCAGTAAGTCATGCAGTATTACAAATCGTTCCACTACAGAAAAACAGCAAAGCACTACAGCTGTCACAGTGAGAAAGAGGGCAGCCTGAAAGTGTCTCTACAAAACAACGTTTAAAAATCTCTCATAGAGTTGATGGTTTTTGGACTTTAATGTCTAGAGGTCTCTGCTACTGGCCAGCAATGCTGTTGTCAGTGACCCTTTTGACATTTGCATACATAGTAAGTTGAGAAGGGTCTCCAATAAGGAGGAGTTTCTCTTCCATAATTACGTCCATTTAGAAAAATATAATTAATATGTTACGAGAAAGTTGCTGTTGAAGAAAAAACATTTCCCAAACCTGGGCAATGCGCTGAGTATGTGGTGAGAAAAAGACCAAAAGCTACAAAATGTAATTGAATAAATAAAATTGCATGACATCCGTAAAAAATCAAGTGGGATCTGTGATGTTGACAGAATCGTATCCACCTTGCGCAAAACATGCTGCTGGACCCGGGCAGTGTTAACGAGGCTCTCTCCTCATCCACAGTCACATCACATCCAGTGGCAGAGTAAAACTCAGGGTTAGAACATTTAAAACATGTTGAAATTGAGGATGCGTCCTTATTTTCATGCCAACATGAAAGAGGATTTCCATGTATAGCATGGTCACTTGTTTTCCAACGAATAACATAACTGAAAAGATCAAAATGATTGAGAAAACACAGGAAGGAGGGAGGGAAAGGTAGAATGGCATCAGGCTTTCAGTGTTAAAACAATGAAGCCACTGAGCCGTGGTTGGGTGGGCTTGTCGTTACGGTAACAGCAGTGAACTCCCTGTCCTGTCAAACTTCTTGCCCTTTGAGAGGGCGGCCACTTGTTTCAGCAGCTCCCGGTTTTTGGCCTGTAGTAAAAGAAAATAAGTGAGTATGTGACCATCTATGTTTAATGAAAGCCTTTACCACAAGCTAGGAGCGTTTGATTATAGTGCCTTCAGAAAGTGTTCACACCCCTCGACTTTCTCCACATCTTTGTTGTGTTACAGCCTGAATTTTAAAAAAGGGATTAAATTTAGTCTTTAGTCAAAAGTATTCAACCCTTTTGCTATGGCAAAATGTGCTTAACAAGTCACATGGGCTCACTGTGTGCAATATGTGTATCACATTTTTATTAAATTACTAGTCTCTGTTCCCCACCAGAGCATGTGAGGGGAGTTGAGCGGTTGGAAATCCCACTCATTGAGTGGTGCACCACGCCGGTGCTCCAGGTCTTTCCCTAAAAACCACGCCGCGCTCACAGAAAAACAAACTGGCGCTCCAAATTCCCTCCATTCAAATCGCAATTTAACCAAAACCCATCTATTTTTGTGACCACCTAGACCAATTGGTTTGTAAGTATTGCAACCAAACCATGTGGATTTTAATGAAAAGTATTTGAATAAACATGAAAAGAAGCTAACATTTCAAATAGACTAAATGTCATTAAACAGCATTTAAACACTAAATAGGCCAGTAGCCAGACAGGGAGCCTAAGGAGGAACTAAAATGAATTTTTAAAAGCCATATTATTTCAAGGCTATAGCCTACAAAATAATACATTGTGAAGCATTTGCGAGTGCGACATAATAGGCTGGTAGGGACAAATATTGTTGTATTAAATAATGAATCTATAAATTGTGCATATAGGTTGTGACTTACTTAGAATGAAATACACATTTTAAAAAATCTTATTAAAAAACGAGTTACGCCAGTCTGTGGCTTCATGCTCATGTGATGATGCGTGGAGAGCAGGCCAGCAGCTGAGAATATCCTCTCCACACTTGCAGAGCCACTGGGGATGCTAAACACCTTTTTGGCCACTCTTGCCAAGCTGGGCAGAGATGCAGCCTGGATTCGAAACTAGGGACTGTAGGGACGCCTCGTACTGAGATGCAGTGCCTTAGACCACTGCACCACTCGGGATAGCGCCATAGTATCATTGGAGACCTGGATAACTATATTTCTGTTTTTTTTTTGTGTGGAACATTTAGAATGAAAAGTTAAGATTGTAAATGTGGTGGGTGGTAGAATGGGTGTTAGGGGCTACAATCAAATGTGATAAACTTTCCCAATCTTTCCTCTCTGTGTAGCCTATGGGAAAGTGTTTCTGGTCAGAAAGAACAGTGGTCACGATGAAGGGAAGCTGTATGCCATGAAGGTGAGTCTATCGTCTTTGACATTGTCTGAATATAACACAAAAATATATATATATATATAATCCATTTTGAATTCAGGCTGTAACAACAATGTGGAATAAGGGGTATGAATACTTTCTGAAGGTATGGTTCATCCTACTGTGTCTAACTTGTTAGGAAAGTTGTTTGAATCCCATGTGCTTGAGAAGCAACAGGTATGTTGCAATATGAGGTCCTCCCACAACAACTCAGGAAAGCATGCAGTTTATTAGGCTACCGATGAAATAAGTTATGATGAACGTCACAGGGTGGTGAAAGTGCACGGTGATGAGCTTCATGCTCCTCTCCAATAAAATGTCAAGAGTCTTACTATTTGACAAATAAAAATGATCTTGCTCTTTTGTCTATAACAAATCATGTAGGCTATACCTGCACTGTATCTGCAAGCTGTTGGCTAGAGTACACGTGCCAATACCAGAGTGGGCACATTCACTATAGAGTGCAAAATGTTGAGAGAAAACGATCAGTAGAGTTAAAAATGCAATGGATACCCATTTAACTTGTATATTTATTCGGTACATGGGAATTTAACCACAAAAGGTATTTTTACGTGCACTACGTCATCACGCACTGCCTTTTATGACCAACAAGTCAATTTGATGGAAACATCTTGGATGGGAAATTGTGCGTATTACTTTTATGCAGATTTTAGAATATTCACATGAAACTGTGTTGCCAATTGGATGGAAACCTAGCTAGGGGCCCACAAGATGTCTTGTTTTTTCATGTCTGTATGGTAATTTTTACTCTACCTGTTGCTGTTCCATGGCCTCTTTGTGCACCTTCTCCATGTTGTTCATCTTAACCCTCATGTTAGATTCCTGGTACTGGAAGTCTGCCTTGAGTTCTGTGAGCTGGAAGTACAAAACAAAGAGGGAGACGATCTGGTGAATACAACATGACCAGAAGTCACATTGAAGATAGCAAAACGGATAGTTTGTCAAATCAAATCGTATGTCACATGTGCCGAACACAACAGGTGTAGTAGGCCTTACTGTGAAATGCTTACTGACAAACCCTTAACTAGATTTTCTTAACTGCGTTGTTGGTTAAGAAAATATTTACTAGATCAACTAAAGTAACAATAACGAGGCAATATGAAATGGGATACTGAATCAATGTGCGGGGGTACAGGTTAGTCATGGTCATTTCTACATGTAGGTAGGGGTAAAGTGACTATGCATAGATAATAAACAGTGAGTAACAGCAGTGTAAAAACAATGCAAATAGTCATGCTTGGGGGTATAAGCTGTTATGGAGCCTTTTGGTCCTAGACTTGGCGCTCCAGTACCGCTTGCCGTGCGGTAGCAGAGACAACAGTCTATGACTTGGGTGGCAGGAGTCTGATAATTGAGGCCTTCCTCTGACACCGCCTAGTATATAGGTCCTGGATGGCAGGAAGCTTGGCCCCAGCGATGTACTGGGCCATACGCACTACCCTCTGTAGCACCCTACGGTCAAATGCCAAGCAGTTGCCATACCAGGCAGTGATGCAACGGGTCAAGATGCTCTCGATGATGCAGCTGTAGAACTTTGAGGACCCATGCCAAATGGGGGAATAGGCTTTGTCATGCCCTCTTCACAACTATATTAGTACCATGATAGTTTGTTGGTGATGTGGACACCAAGGAATTTGAAGCTCTCGACCCACTCCACTACAGCCCCGTTGATGCGAATGGGGGTGTGTTCGGCCCTCCTTTTCCTGTAGTCCACGATTGGCTCCTTTGTCTTGCTCACATTGAGGGAGAGGTTGTTGTCCTGGCACCACACTGCCTGGTCTTGGACCTCCTCCCTATAGGCTGTCTCATCATTGTCAGTGATCAGGCCTACCACCGTTGTGTCGTCAGCAAACTTAATGATGTTGGAGTCATGCTTGGCCACGCAGTCGTGGGTGAACAGGAAGTACAGGAGGGGACTAAGCACACACCTCTGAGGGTTCCCCGTGTTGAGGAACAGCGTGGCAGATGTGTTGTTGCCTACCATTACCACCTGGGAGCAGCCCGTCTCAGCAGTGGTCGTTTAGGGGCATGAATTACTGTGACGATACAATTAGGTGTGTACCTTTCGGTCCTTCTCCAGTATTGTCTGATCCCTCTGTTGAAGCATTCTCTTTAATGACATCACTTCCTCTTTCAGCTGGCTGATCAGAATAAAGTTGTCCGTTCCTCCAGAATCCATAGATTGGGTAATGGAACTACTGATGGGAGAGAGGACAGAGAGCAGGGAAGAAAAGTTGTCAGAAAAAGGAAAGTACCTTAACTCAGATCTTTCACACTGACCCACTTTGTACCATTACCTGCTCCAACACACCTTGATAGCATCTATCACAGAGATGTGTGTTAGAACAATGGAGGTCAAAAAAGTGTCAGTAGGAACCTACTGGATGTTTTCCGTGTTTACTTCAAAAGTTAGAGCTGGCTTGTAACTCCTTACATGTGATTGAAACTCCTCTCGTACCTGTCCCCGTTGGATGGCTTCACATCCAGTTTTGGCTTCTTCTTTGGGGTCTCCTTCTGGATCGAAGACGATTTATGGCTGAGGGGAGAACCAACACACAACTTTAGCCACTGAGGCTCTCCATCAGACCTGTAAAGTGTCCCAGAGTATATCATAGTTTAACTAAGTTGTATAACTAGGCAAAAAGACTTGTCATAACAGTCAATCAAGACGGGAGGGGGTCAGTCTTACCTCTGCTTCCACAGTCCCTGCTCCAGCTCTGGACTTAGGCTCCCACTGAGTCTACAAAAAGACAATAAAGAACAAACACCAAGTTATCAGAGATTTTTTCAACATGTTCCTTCAAATATCTGACACATGCATCATTACTCAGAGACCACAACATCTTTCCAAAAGTGCCCGTTCAGTACAATAGATATACAGTATTGTGACAGAGTAGAGACCTGCAGAAGAACCGCATCACAGAGGAAGTAATGGCCTAACAGTTAAGAGGATAGGGCTGTGGCACCATGGCCTACTTATGTGAGCTGCTGTGTCTGTGCTGCTGGTGGTGTTGATGATGCTGCTGCTGCCTGGAGTGGTGGTCCTTCTCATTGAGCGAGGAGTTGGAGTGGGAGGAGCTGAAGCCTTTCCTTTGCTCCTTGGTCTTCTGCAGCACACGGCGGTAGGACAGAGTGCATAGCCAGCACAGCAGCTTCCCATCCACCTGACAACACACACACAGGACAGTGGAAAATGGTAAATACGCAATCCCATGAGTGCTGGACAAAGTGTGTTCGGGTATCAATGCAGCGGGTGTGCGTGACTACCTTCCTCCTACCCTCTTCCTTGCGGTCAAATGCACACTGTTGTTTGCACTGCTCACAGGTCTGTGGAGGGCCATACTTCTTCTCTGAGTTAGTGCAACGCTGACACTTTGTTCCAATGAAAGCAGCAATGATGTTACAATACTGGCAGGGTTTAGGCTGAGTGGGGAACAGAAGATTTGGCGAACATAACCATAACGAAGTCAATACATGTTGTAAAATTATAACAGAGGCGTCAATTAAAGTCAAAACTTACCGTCCCAAACTGCTTTACATTCTGGGCACATTTCTTGCAAATTGTGTTTGTTTTGCTGGAATAGAGAACGTGAAAAAGAAATCGCATCAACATCCTGGAACCAATGTTATCACTATATTACATGGTGATGCCTTTGGAATAACAATACCATAAACAGTAAAGGTGATGGAGCAAACTCGCCTCTCCTGCTGAAACTCTGATCTGCAGTATGTACACTTGACGATGGGATGAGCGATGCGACACTCCTGTTGACAAAAACAAAGCAGTTCAAGGCCATTTGCTTAAAAATAAACGCAAACAGATACAATGTAGGACATAACATTTTAAGAATTCACTCAAATCTAAATCACAGAGTTTGGCGAGTTTGGTTTGTCCCAAATGTCAAAACCCCTTTGTATGGCGTTATTTAGTGTTATGCATTTGTTTACAACAATTAACCATGCATGGAATAGTGTTCTTACCTTTTATTCAGACACAGGTTTTCAAGCCTTCTGCCCAGTATGTGTGTGGTATGCTTATTATGGCAATGTGAAATATGCATTTCCAACGCACCCGCATGAATACAAAAATGTGATAATTTGCCACAAATTTCAACTTGATTTTTGCCATTGCATGAAGAATTTATGTGGAATATAGCCTACACTACTGGGCGAAGAGGGATGCTACACTGTGCCTCCTAGAATTCAATTTCGTAGCTGCCGGTAGGTTAAAGACACTGACGCTGTGGCTACATCGATGATAAATCCAATTTGTATTATTTGTAAAGCGCATGAAGTGTAAACAAATGTGAAATGAACAGGTCATGGGAG
Organism: Oncorhynchus mykiss; assembly: GCF_013265735.2. Taxonomy (NCBI): domain Eukaryota; kingdom Metazoa; phylum Chordata; class Actinopteri; order Salmoniformes; family Salmonidae; genus Oncorhynchus; species Oncorhynchus mykiss. The sequence continues at coordinate 36,195,421 of NC_048574.1, read as the reverse complement.
ACGTAATGTGAAAAGATCTAGCTAGCTAGTTAACCAAATGTTCATCTGACGTTATTTTGTCTGCTACATCCAGCAGACTGCATGAATAGAAAAAACATTTCGCGAATAAATTATATCGTCCTGCGTGTGACATTATCTAACAAGGTGGCCATTTGCGTCCCAGACAGGCTGCAAGGATAATAGTTAGTTGTTACATAATCTACCATCAAAGCCATCGCTTGCGAGAAGTGCTGAATGTGGCCAGAGACCTTATAATTAAACATCCAGGGAGCAGTCGAAATGCATATGAGCCTGTAGCAGTTGCTTTGTAATCTATTCATATTGCAAAATGTGGTGCTAGTTAACTAGCTAGCTATCGCCCAAACACTTCCAGTCCAAACCTTGCACAGTTGCTGTCCCTGCGACAGTTCTTCGAAAGGATACCGCTGGTTACACTTCGTACACGCGTACAGGGCCGATGTTGCCATTATCACCAAGATCAAGAAAAAGTCAAAGATAAAAACAAATAGAGTGAAATAGCTAGTCACCCAGACAATGTGTTAGCTACCAAGGAAATTGTTTGACAACGTTAGCTAACTAAGCCTGTAGCTAGCCAATAATAGCTAAACTAATGCTAAATAAACAGCTAAATATCTATCATCTCTCTCCGTTGGCTAGCTAACATAAGTTACTTGACATAGGTAGTCAAAAATACTGATCTAGCATCCGCAAAATGTATAAACAAGAGTCAAATGTAAATAGTTTTTTCGCTGTTCTTAGCTAGCTATTCCTATTTTCCCTTTCTCTTTTTTTGTATCCGCAGCGTCGTCATTCAAACCGGATGCGGCCAACGACAGAAGAAAGAAAGAGAAGCCAATCATGACACATCATTAGTGCGCGGGACTTTGTATTTTGAAACACAGAGGCCAATCACAGTGCAAAACAACACAGCGATTAAGTGCCATTAAGCTGCCTCAATTTGTATCACTGTGATAAGAGGAATATGGAAACAAAGTAACTAGAATGTACATATGCAGTAACTCTGTTAGATCTTTTAATTCTAAAAGCTAGCTGCTACATGTAATTAAATGTCACTGTCAGGTGGCTGGGGATAAAAGAGAACAATATATTCATACCGTTGTGTACATTGTCAGAGTCATTCTGAAAATATTAGGCAATGCAATGGTACTATGAATTCTGTTGAAGATTGTGTTCACAACACACATTTCATTTGTGGTGGGTGGTCTTTTATTTATCATTAAATTAAGTCAACAGCAACCGGGGTCAATCCCGGATCAAAGAGCAAAGTAAATCCAGGCTGGATAAACTGCTGATGTGCTGGGCCATATGCTGTGGTTCACAGGCAATATAAAGTCATTTGTCATGTTGTATCTACCTACCTACTAACAATATATTGGTGATCATAATATATGAGGACAAGAAATAGTTTTATTTCCAATTTTGCAAATTAACATTTAAACAAAAACAAATAAATTATCAAAATATTGCGGTCAAACGTGTATTGTTGACAGGCATGGGTTACAGTCCATGGTAGTCAGCTTGTTCTAAGTTAATGGCCCGCAATTAAATTGACCATAACATTCTTACCAAATTAATTATTCTACTAACACATAAATATTAGTTAAACAGTTAAGGATTTATATTGATTAAGGATGTGCCCTTATGAGGCCATGAAAAAAGCCACTTCATCATTGCACTAGTGGGGAATGAGCCTCACTACTTTTCCTCTGGTTAGTAATCAGATCACTGTTCAAAGACAAAACCCTGTTGTGACCATTTATTTTAAACAACAGTGCAAAGCTCTACATCACTGTGCCTGTGAGATGCATGTTGTTGGCGAGTCTTAACATTTTCCATGGAGGAATGGTTAGTGCCATCTGTGGCATTCAGTTTCTAGTTTCTGTAGAATTTGTTATTCGATACATATGCAGCATTTAGTAACAACCTGTGGGTATGACCTTTCAACTAAACCATGTCATGCACATTGTCAATTTTACTGATCTGTTTTGGGTAAACAGTCTGCAACGTGACGTACACATCATCACCAAAGCCCTCAAGTTATCACCTAATTATAACTGAGACTCAGAGCTCAGTATTAACCTAAAAGTCTATGGTATAAACTGTACACACAACCTAGGCTAAGAGAATGGAAATAATATGTAGTTAACTTGCTAGTAAAAAGAACTCAACAGCTTAGAAAAAAACATCAACATACTGATCAGATGGAACACCCACATTCATTCATACCTATTTGGTCAAAATATGTGTCCATCCAGTAACTATTTTCTCAGCTTTAAAACCATTTGCAGACATTTCTGACCTCAAAACCTATTTGGAATATGTCAAGTAGAAATAAACAGAAAATTGCTTAAATAGCATGTATTTTTTCTTTTTCAATTCTCCACCTTGCTTTCACAACGAAGAAATTCATTGAGCATATTAGCTACTTGTTTTATCCTATTAATAATTTAGTGTACTTAATGCATTAGTTTATTCTAAAGTAATAATACTGGATGTAGTTAAGCCGATATGCAATAGCATACTTGTGAGGGATTATTTGATGATCATTATATGTTACAGTACTCTTGACCCTGGTAGCAAAGGTCAGTGAAGTATAGTATGGCTATAGTGAGGTGGTCTCAGAGATAAATAGAGGACTCATCTTTATATATGTGCCATTATAGCATGTGTGACAGCATGGGCAGTGCCATTGAGGCTACAACCCATAGGAATCCCCACCCTTTTGAAAACGTTGATTACTTTAAAATGGCAGAAGCATGGTGGAAGCCCTTAATGATGCTGCCCATGCTAAAACAGCCTTTTGGCCACTAGAGGCCTCTGTTATTGTCTATGGGTGGTCTGAAACAGAGGCAGCACGTCTTTTTGGTGCATAGACAACATAGGGTTCTGACCATAGACATATAAATTCATATTCTTATTCTATTTCTATGGGTCTGACCCTGTACGACCTCAGCTGTTGGAGCAGCAGTGAGATGGAACATCCAAAGGCCAACACATGGTTTCTACAGACACTTGGTGGTTGCGTTGCTTTCTACAGGAGTGTGTCATGTTAAGCAGGAATGTGTGACACAGCAAGTCCCCTGCAGTGCAGTTTATTAGTTATGGGCATGGCACCTTATCGTTGTGAGGCCTCAGTCCTTAGCCTTACTCTATAAGCCCCCTGTCAAACAAAGGTCTGAACGGGAGTGATGGAGCGGGTGGGCGAGCCAGCCCTCTCAGTGGAGGAGGCAGAGCGATTGGTCACGTCTCGCTGTAGCTCCTCCACCCTCTTCTGAAGCTCCGCCCGCTTGGCCAGCAGCTCCTTGTAGCGCTGGTGAACAGGCTCCTGGGAAGAAGGTACACAAACAGTAGTGGTCAACACTAGAACATAACTATGCTAAAACAAGCATATAAACTGCCATTTATACTCATACTAACAACGCAACAGTAAAAATGTAGTCCCCCACAAATTATGCAGCCACCCCCCGGCCAATTGAGATACCGTGTGTGACTAACAGAACCCGCCTTGGGCCAATCATTGTAATTTTGTAAATGCCGGATCTTAATGGCAAATCAAATCAAAATTTATTTTATTTGTCACATACACATGGTTAGCAGATGTTAATGCGAGTGTAGCGAAATGCTTGTGCTTCTAGTTCCGACATTGCAGTAATAACCAAGGAGTAATCTAAGCTAACAATTTCACAACAACTACCTTATACACACAAGTGTAAAGGGATGAAGAATATGTACATAAAAATATATGAATGAGTGATGGTACAGAACGGCATAGGCAAGATGCAGTAGATGGTATCGAGTACAGTATATACATATGAGATGAGTAATGTAGGGTATGTAAACAAAGTGGCATAGTTTACAGTGGCTAGTGATATATTTTTTACATCAATTTTTCCATTCTTAAAGTGGCTGGAGTTGAGTCAGTATGTTGGCAGCAGCTGTTGGCTGTTTAACATTCTGATGGCCTTGAGATAAAAGCTGTTTTTCAGTCTCTCGGTCCCCGCTTTGATGCACCTGTACTGACCTCGCCTTCTGGATGAGCCTAGTGGGGTGAACAGGAAGTGGCTCAGGTGGTTGTTGTCCTTGATGAGATCTTTATGGCCTTCCTGTGACATTGGGTGGTGTAGGTGTCCTGGAGGGCACGTAGTTTGCCCCCGGTGATGCGTTGTGCAGACCTCACTACCCTCTGGAGAACCTTGCGGTTGTGGGCGGAGCAGTTGCCGTACCAGGCAGTGATACAGCCCGACAAGATGCTCTCGATTGTGCATCTGTAAAAGTTTGTGAGTGCTTTTGGTGACAAGCTGAATTTCTTCAGCCTTCCTAAGGTTGAAGAGGCGCTGCTGCGCCTTCTTCACCACGCTGTCTGTGTGGGTAGACCAATTCAGTTTGTCCATGATGTGTACGCCGAGGAACTTAAAACGTACTACCCTCTCCACTACTGTCCCGTCGATGTGGATAGGGGGGTGCTCCCTCTGCTGCTTCCTGAAGTCCACGATCATCTCCTTTGTTTTGTTGACGTTGAGTGCGAGGTTATTTTCCTGACACCAACACAGAGGGCCCTCACCTCCTCCATGTAGGCCTTCTCGTCGTTGTTGGTAATCAAGTCTACCACTGTAGTGTCGTCTGCAAACTTAATGATTGAGTTGGAGGCGTGCATGGCCACGCAGTTATGGGTGAACAGGGAGTACAGGAGAGGGCTCAGAACGCACCCTTGTGGGGCCCCAGTGTTGAGGACCAGCGGGGTGGAGATGTTGTTACCTACCCACACCCCCTGGGGGCGGCCCGTCAGGAAGTCCAGTACCCTGTTGCAAAGGGCGGGGTCTAGACCCAGGGTCTCGAGCTTGATGACGAGTTTGGAGGGTACTATGGTGTTAAATGCTGAGCTGTAGTCGATGAACAGCATTCTCACATAGGTATTCCTCTTGTCCAGATGGGTTAGGGCAGTGTGGTTGGGATTGCGTTGTCTATGGACCTATTGGGGCGGTAGGCAAATTGGAGTGGTTCTAGGGTGTCAGGTAGGGTGGAGGTGATATGGTCCTTGGCTAGTCTCTCAAAGCACTTCATGATGAAGGAAGTGAGTGCTACGGGGCAGTAGTCATTTAGCTCAGTTACCGTAGCTTTCTTGGGAACAGAAACAATGGTGGCCCTCTTGAAGCATGTGGGAACAGCAGACTGGGATAAGGATTGATAGAATATCAGAGGACGCGGCTGGGGATGCCGTCTGGGCCTGCAGCCTTGCGAGGGTTAAAACCTGTTGGGGCAAGGCGTTCCCCTCCAGTTTCGCATGAATGCTTCCATCAATCCACGGTTTCTGGCTTGGGAATTATTTTAATTTTGTAAAAAATGTTACCCCTTTTTCTCCCCAATTTCGTGGTATCCGTTAGTAGATACTATCTTGTCTCATCGCTACAACGCCCGTACGGGCTCGGGAGAGACAAAGATTGAAAGTCATGCGTCTTCCGATACACTACCCAACCAAGCCACACTGCTTCTAACACAGCGCGCATCCAACCCGGAAGCCAGCCGCACCAATGTGTCGGAGGAAACACCGTGCACCTGGCAACCTTGGTTAGAGTGCACTGCGCCCGGCCCGACCACAGGAGTCGCTGGTGCGCGATGAGACAAGGATATCCCTACCGGCCAAACCCTCCCTAACCCGGACGACGCTAGGCCAATTGTGCGTCGCCCCACGGACCTCCCGGTCGCAGCCAGTTACGACAGAGGCTGGGCGAAAACCCAGAGTCTCTGGTGGCACAGCTGGCGCTGAGGTACAGAGCCCTGCGCCACCCGGGAGGCCCGGTTTGGGAATGTTTTAATAGTTGCTGTGGGTATGACATCGCCGATGCACTTGCTAATAAACTTGCTCACCGAATCAGCGTATTCGTCAATGTTGTTGTTTGACGCAATGCGGAACATATCCCAATCCACATGATCGAAGCAATCTTGAAGCATGGAATCAGATTGGTCAGACCAGTGTTCAACAGACCTGAGCGCAGACCTGAAATCGGGCCAGTGCTGTAGGAGATATTAATGGGCAGAGAAAGATCCATGATCCCCTCCTCAATTTCATTCAGGGGGACAATTATTCAAGATAGCATAAATATTACTACTATCAACATCATTACTACTACTATGAAAGTGAGGTAGTTTGCCCAGACCTGTGGCCTCATGCGAGGGTTCCAGCGGATGTAGTATCCCACCCAGAGCTCCAGGTGACGCATGCTGACCACTGGGAACAGCACATGGTTGGAATAGTTGACATAAAGAGGGTTGGTGAACTCCTCTAGCTGGCTGTTGATGTAGGCCCACAGAGAAACTGTCTTCTTAGGCAGCTCCTGCAGAACAATTAGATGTATGAGATGTTGGTTTTAACATTAGCAAATAAAACATACTCATTAGCATATTCCTATTAGCACTGTTATGACAACTGTGTATGAAATGTCATCCATGAGAGACAGTCAAATAAACATTGAGTTTAGTTTCAGGTTTTCTGAATTGCACTCCATCCAAGTGGTGTTTAAACCTAACATAGTCTGCACTCTCACCTCCTTCACCCTTTGCTGTTCACTGTTACACATGAATGTCCCAAACAGGCAGCTGTACATGTGGTCCAGGATGGTGACCAGGAAGTACTCGTTGAACTCAAAGGCTGCAGGAAACTAGACAGGAACAGTTAAATTATAATCCATATACGATCAGGAGAATCCGGAGGGATTATGTACATCAGTAAATATCCCGTGTGTAATGTGTACCTTATTACTAAGCCTGGATTTTTTTCTGCTCAGGTCACATGACTACCCATCAACAACCCCTACCAGTGATGTCCCTCACCTGTCGGGTAATCTGCCACACACAGTCAATGAACTGCAGGAAGACAGGCGAGCGGTCTGCGTCTGTGTGGTTCTTATCCCCATGACCGATCCTCTGGAAGGAGAGTGGGGAAGGATTGAGAAGAACAGAAAGTCAAGTGACCGTAATGGCTGAACAAAACACAAGAAGGGTAAAGCTGTGCCATGGCGATGGTTGACCCATGTGAGTCAGGAAATTTAACTTCTCTTACCACATTAGAATGTCCCAAGCATTTCCAAAAGTCAGGAAATGTAACTTCTCTTACCACATTAGAATGTCCCGAGCATTTCCAAAACGTACAGTGCCTTGCTAAAGTATTCGGCCCCCTTGAACTTTGCGACCTTTTGCCACATTTCAGGCTTCAAACATAAAGATATAAAGCTGTATTTTTTTGTGAAGAATCAACAACAAGTGGGACACAATCATGAAGTGGAACGACATTTATTGGATATTTCAAACTTTTTTAACAAATCAAACTGAAAAATTGGGCGTGCAAAATTATTCAGCCCCTTTACTTTCAGTGCAGCAAACTCTCTCCAGAAGTTCAGTGAGGATCTCTGAATGATCCAATGTTGACCTAAATGACTAATGATGATAAATACAATCCACCTGTGTGTAATCAAGTCTCCGTATAAATGCACCTGCACTGTGATAGTCTCAGAGGTCCGTCAAAAGCGCAGAGAGCATCATGAAGAACAAGGAACACACCAGGCAGGTCCGAGATACTGTTGTGAAGAAGTTTAAAGCCGGATTTGGATACAAAAAGATTTCCCAAGCTTTAAACATCCCAAGGAGCACTGTGCAAGCGATAATATTGAAATGGAAGGAGTATCAGACCACTGCAAATCTACCAAGACCTGGCCGTCCCTCTAAACTTTCAGCTCATACAAGGAGAAGACTGATCAGAGATGCAGCCAAGAGGCCCATGATCACTCTGGATGAACTGCAGAGATCTACAGCTGAGGTGGGAGACTCTGTCCATAGGACAACAATCAGTCGTATATTGCACAAATCTGGCCTTTATGGAAGAGTGGCAAGAAGAAAGCCATTTCTTAAAGATATCCATAAAAAAGTGTTGTTTAAAGTTTGCCACAAGCCACCTGGGAGACACACCAAACATGTGGAAGAAGGTGCTCTGGTCAGATGAAACCAAAATTGAACTTTTTGGCAACAATGCAAAACGTTATGTTTGGCGTAAAAGCAACACAGCTCATCACCCTGAACACACCATCCCCACTGTCAAACATGGTGGTGGCAGCATCATGGTTTGGGCCTGCTTTTCTTCAGCAGGGACAGGGAAGATGGTTAAAATTGATGGGAAGATGGATGGAGCCAAATACAGGACCATTCTGGAAGAAAACCTGATGGAGTCTGCAAAAGACCTGAGACTGGGACGGAGATTTGTCTTCCAACAAGACAATGATCCAAAACATAAAGCAAAATCTACAATGGAATGGTTCAAAAATAACCATATCCAGGTGTTAGAATGGCCAAGTCAAAGTCCAGACCTGAATCCAATCGAGAATCTGTGGAAAGAACTGAAAACTGCTGTTCACAAATGCTCTCCATCCAACCTCACTGAGCTCGAGCTGTTTTTCAAGGAGGAATGGGAAAGAATTTCAGTCTCTCGATGTGCAAAACTGATAGAGACATACCCCAAGCGACTTACAGCTGTAATCGCAGCAAAAGGTGGCGCTACAAAGTATTAACTTAAGGGGGCTGAATAATTTTGCACGCCCAATTTTTCAGTTTTTGATTTGTTAAAAAAGTTTGAAATATCCAATAAATGTCATTGCACTTCATGATTATGTCCCACTTGTTGTTGATTCTTCACAAAAAAATACATTTTTATATATTTATGTTTGAAGCCTGAAATGTGGCAAAAGGTCGCAAAGTTCAAGGGGGCCGAATACTTTCGCAAGGCACTGTAAATGAATAATCAAGAGAATGTGTCCCAAGTGTTTTAGCTTGGTATAAGGAACACAACACTGTTAGAGGGAGTAAAGGCTTATTTACTAGCTGGAAGCGGTGGCCAAAGCTCAGCCACTCTTTCTCCAGCAGCACCTGGAAGCCGCGGATGGTGCGGTAGTGTCCGTCCAGCATCAGCATGGCCAGGGAGGTGAGCTGGGCAGTACGGTCCCATCCATCACTGCAGTGAACTACCACTGAAGTCTTCCCAGACTCCACCTTGTCTGCAATACGCAGCGCCCCAGCCAGGATCAGCTACACAGGGAACAGACAGACAGGTTCAACAAATAATCTCAACCTTGATTTTTTTTCTCTCCCTTCTGTCCTCACCTTGATGTGCTCCAGCCAATGAGTGGACTCGAGGTTGGAGAGCCAATGGGACTCCTCGATGTTGGGATAGACCACCTCCTTCAGCTTGCGCAGTGACTCTCTCATCACATGGATGTTGTGGATGTCCAAGAACACCAGCTCTGCATTCTGATAGGCATCCTCACTCTCATAGCCACCCCCTTTCATCTGAGGAGAACGCAGGGAATGTAGTCATCTCTTGGAATTGAATATACTCTTTGAATAACACTGAATAGTTTTCATACTTACAGTGAGAGGAGATCAAAATCAAATCCAAAGAAAACGACACTATGGGTTGAGCATTGAACTGTATAGGCACTGTGTGTGGGAAATGCACTTTGACGCAAAATAAAACATGATTATTATTACTAACTACATACCTTGTTGGCGGCAGCATTGACGCTAGGCCTGGCATCGAAGATGAACAGCTTGTGGGACTGAGCGTTGGCATCCATGATGGCCTGGAGGTACTTCTCATCGTCTTTGCTACGCTTGCCATTGACCCCGACCATGGGCTGACTACAGCGGGTAACTGTGGCCTGGCTCTCTGGGTGAATCCACGACAGCACCTGCAGAGCCACAGCAGAGGCATTGGCACGGACAGTAACACAAGACCGCAGGTACTACATCAGCGTGGTACTACATCAGCGTACTACTACAGAGGTACCGCAGACAGTTAAAGAGTGGGGACAGTGTGAAGTGTAAATGCTAACTCACAGGTATCCTGCCCTTGGCTCTGAAGGCAGCCACTCTCTTCAACTCCTCATCTGGTATGTTGACAGGCACCACCAGGTTTGATGGGTAAGTGTCACACACTTCGTAGTGATCATTCACTTTAGTTATCCTCCAGCTCTCGTTGGGTATTCCCTACACACACATACGAATATAAAAACATTTAAAAACAACGTATACCTAAAGCTCAGATTTTTGAAATCTTCCAAATACCTGTCTTTTATATTCCGCTTGAGCATCATACACTTTCCAGCCATTTTCAGGATAGACCTGCCCATACTCAAAGGCAAAGATTGGCTGTGGATGACAGAGGGAAAAACATAGTCAGTCAGTTGGCCCTGGGCCTTTATAGTACACAGTAGCAGACCATGGGCAACAGACCAAGTGACTCACTCACCAAACCATTGGAAACAGGAAAGGCAAATTTCATCAGGATCTCAAAAATTGACTTCCTGAGTGAGTCCTCCATCTGCTTGTGTGCAAACCGCAGATTACGGATATCCTGAGGAGACAGAGTGACAGGTCACTGTAACCATTGTCATTTACACTCAGAGAAAGAAGAAGCACTAGAATGCAGTGATTAGAGTCTGAAGTATAAGAAAAATAAGAAAAATGCCTGTTCTCTTTGAGAGCAACAAAGAGATTATATATTAGTATAAACAGCAGGTAAGGGATGTTCCAGACATTTTTTTGGTGGTCACTGCTCACCTTGCAGACCAGCCCGTAGGAGACCTCACCACGGCTAGATGCACCTCCTATCTTCTCCACACGGCTCACTACCCCCAGGGGCAAGTCCAGCACAAACGCTGGTTCCTAGGAGACAAAGGAAATAATAAGAACACTGATTTGACATCCTGAAGAGTGGAATGGAGACAAATCGAAAGCTGAAAAGCATACCCTATCCATGCATCTGAAGAACAATCTATAGTTGGTGACAGTCAATGTCCCCCTCAGTGCACCGATGTAAGGACAGATGTAAGTGACGTCTTTGGCTGTTAGAAAATACAAACAAAAAGTTTAAGCAGGTCATTCCATTAAACCCAAAATAACCCATAGCTGGGGGGTGGGGAGATGACCTACCCATGTCTTGCACACTTTCCTTTGGTAGTAACTGTGGTTCTTCTTTGTTTGAATCCCTGAGCACCTGTATATAAAACAATATCCAATGTTTAGGTAAAACATACAGAGTAGCCAACAGCACAAATCAAGTTGATTATTTTTACTTAAACACCAACGCAAATCTTTGAGGGAAGAGGGATGGAAGACTATACCTTGGCAGCAGCTTTAGGTCTGCCCTGAAATCATTAGGAGAAAAGCGAGAGGGTTAACCGCAGACATGTTTAAGATGCTATTGCTACATTAGTAGAACTGAATCTGTGTAAAGTTGTAGGTGAAAAGCCATGTACCAACCCGTAGTTCTGGGGAGAACTCTGTTGAGGTGGACACATTGTCAGAAGACATCGCATAGGGGGTCTTGGCAGCGTGAGCGGACCGGTCAGAACGAGACGTGGACGTACTGTCAACAGAATTGCAGAATACGTGTACTATAGGATAATGACCAGTGAGAAATAATACCATACCAAAATTGCTTGTTCATTTGACAGCCGTGTTCGCTAAAGCAGAAACTAAATGGCTGGCACCTAGCCCAGGGGACTGGAGAATAGATCCACTCTGTATGTTACAGACCCTCTCTGATTTCCAGTCCCCTGGGCTATTTGTACCCAGACTAGATGGCTGTGGAATCTGACATTATGTCTAGCTAACTAGATAACGTTAGTCGTATAAACTAAGGCTGCTATCTTGGGCCAACTGTCTACCTTCTCGGGCTGCCTGCTATAGCGACTTTTGTAACCCGAATCTCCCAGTAAGGTTTAGCTGATACTTCAACATCTTTCATTGAAATACACTAGTAGAATTCAATATCTTCACTGTCGACAATTTTTCGCCATATTTAGATAGCATGTAGTTAGACAACTATAAAAGCTCCTGTCAATCGACTACACAGGGAACTAGTTGAACGAGCCCCACCTGGACAATGAATCAACGCTGGCCTGCCTTGACGAGGATTGCTTCGAACCCAGACTGTCGATGCTTCCACTCTTCTCCATGGTAAATCTTAGTAAAGTATTCAAATATATGAATTTGAGGCGATTGGGCAGATATCTACATGCAACTGTTTTGATTCCGTCCTTGGTGAAAAGTAAATCCCAGGTACAGACAGGAAGCTGCCATCTTTTCCCAGAGTCCCCAATCCATAATAAACAAGGGAGTGGTGTTTGGAGTTGGGGGTAGCGCCCCCTGCCGCCATTACTGGTTATTACATGTAGCCCAACACTATCTTCATCATTAACAACAGCAACATGCTTCAGATTAGAGATTTTTAAAGATAAATATGTGGAGAGAAGGTGAAGATGTGGATTGAGAAAGGACACGTACTCAATACATTGTGTGAACAATATTTTACTTGTCCACAACTATCAATTAAGAACAAATGTAAATATCCAGTGCATGATGTTAACATGTAGATTCAGAATTCACAGAATTATCTCTATTATTTGGAAATAGGAAAATGCAAACATACATACTGTACAGTACATCAACATAATAACTGAATATAGCTGTTCCAAAAACAAAAAGCATATAGACCCTATGCCATTTGTACCTGTCACACATTCAAAAAGCAATGTCCAAAGGGTAAGATGATCAGTCCCAGATTTAGACCAAACCCTGAAAACAACGTTTGGGGTTCTACAGGCAATACAGGGAATCCCCAAAGTGGTGGTAACGCCAATTCAACCATTTACATGTTAAGAAAAATCTGTGCGCTATCAACTAGTACATTTATATCAACAAATATACAGTTGTACAGTGTTATGTAGTCCAATCACTAACATTGTTATATACACAATACCACAAAGTATATATTATCAATCCAGCAGTTTCTCACATTGAAGGCAACTTAGACAAAGTAAGGCAAGCTTCTAACATTCTGCTTATAATGTACATGTTTTGACCTGGTAACACTCTATACCTGCCTGTAAAGATTCACACAAAGTTCAAATATCATTGATAGAAACTCCAGGCAAAGGGGGAAAAAATCATTTGAAAAATGAGATCAAAGCCATCAGTATTGTCTTCTACAATGATGTGCAATCAATCCTTTTCTGCCTCCCCCTGCTATCTGCATTGTGTTGCTCTATACCTGCTGCAATGTGACACACTCTAATGATCATTTACATTTCTGTATCAGCAACAACACCACACAACAACCTGTAAAATAGGTGTATTTTCAGGGGGAGGAAATACATTACTGATGATGTAGTTGTTAGTTTGTCTTGCTGTGTCCTAGGGCTGGGCCGGAGGGCTACCATTGGTCTCATCGTCCCTTCCCTGCTCTGTCTTTCCGTCCTATCCATTCTGCTCGTCCTGTAGCTGCTCAAACTCTGCATCTAGATAATCCAGAGAATGGTTTCCCGGCTTGTGAGAGACCCTGCCCCACTGTTCTCTATTGCTGGCCACGGTGTCATACAGCTCTACCGACCTGGGGAACAGGTCCTGGAGGAGTCTGCAGGAGAAGGGAGCAAAGCCGGGAGGAAAGTATAGTCAGACTCAAGCTAAGGAGGGACCACTAATATGCATATACAACACACAACAGTTGTTATTGTCTGAGTTAACAATTACACCACTCATCTCCTAGATATGGGGGTTACAGATCAGTCAGAGGCTCACTTGTAGATGGGCATGGCTATGTGCTCCATGAAGCCTGTCTGTAGCTCTGGGATGTAGGCCTTCTCTCTGTCCATCATCTCACTGGGACGGTTCCCCATAGCCTTCTCCTGCAGCCACAAGCACAGGGACACACACACACAGGACATTGTAAAGGTTCCTGTACTACATGGACACAGAGAACAATATGATGGATACCATTTTTGGCATTCATAAAAAATTACATACATACCAGATCTCCTTGAGAAAAGAATTCCTTGTAAATGAGTCCCTGTCACAAAAACAAACATGAGTTTCATGTTAGCATACTACATGGAGACCATCTTACTAACAATAATAAAATATATGTAAATGCAATAAGGAGGAGGGGTGAACACAGTTGGTTTAGCGGCGGCAGGTAGCCTCAAGGTTAGAGCATTAGGCCAGTAACCGAAAGGTTGCAGGTTTGAATACCGGAGCCAACAAGGTGAAGAATTTTTTTAATCTGTCGCTGTACCCTTGAGCAAGGCACTTAACCCTAATGGCTCCAGGGGTGCAACCCCACTTCCTGCAGGTGTCTCAGGGGGAATTTGAATATCCCCCCCAAAAAACATTTCCATTACACACGAGTATAAAATGACAAATATAAGCACCCCCAAAATTCTTATTAGAGGAGTCAGATCTGAGTGGGTACTTACTGCGATCTTCCAGGTGGTCTTCCAGTCTTTGGTCTGGTCAGAGAGGTCACATGAGGTCATGATCAGGCACAGTAGCAGGTTATGGTGCTGAGGTTCTTTGGTGTTGTAGCCCACTGGAAGACAAAACAGACAATATGATCTAATTAAATGTTTATTGAACCTTTATTTAATAGTGGGGTGGCAGGTAGCCTAGTGGTTAGAGTGTTGGGCCAGTAACCGAAAGGTTGCTAGATCGAATCCCCGAGCTGACAAGGTAAAAATCTGTGGTTCTGCTCCTGAACAAGGCAGTTAACCCACTGTTCCTAGGCCGTCATTGTAAATTAGAATTTGTTCTTAACTGACTTGCCTAGTTAAATAAAGGTACAATTCAATTTTAAAAAACTAGGCAAGTCTGTTAAGAACAAATTCTTATTTACAATGACTGCCTACCCTGGCCAAACCCTAACCCGGACCAATTGTGCCCCGCCATATGGAACTCTCAGTCACGGCCGGCTGTGATACAGCCTGGAATCGACCCAGGGTCTGTAGTAATGCTTTGACCACTGCACCACTCAGGAGCTCTAATAAGAAATGGAAGAGCTGTAGAAATGAAGATCTACCTTCCTACCGCTCACGACACTCAGACAGGATGTATGGGCCGGGGGATGACTTACCATCTGCCATTTTCTGTAGATCCTTCAGGATCCGTAGGTGATGAGCCAAGTCTGTGGCCAGGATGATGTCCCTCATCAGGTCAAGCATCCTCTGGTAGTCCTGGCAACCAAAAACACAACACAGGAACAGAGTCAAAATAGTACAAAACCAACTAGAAAAGAGGAATGTTCTTACATTGCCTTTGTCTTACCTTTCTGGAGAACTTCTCAAAGATATTGCAGCCCTGGGTGTTGAGGATGGCGATCGCCTGAGCAAAGTGGTGTCTCTGGAAATGAAAGCCAATAGTCAGTGGTGAGGCTGCAATTACATTTTATATCCACTAGAGGACAGCAAATACCCAGTGCGCAATCAACTCATGTTTTTACCTTTTACCTTTAAATGAAGGACACACATAATACATTTATGTTCATGATACTTTGTGTTTACCTCCAGCACAGATCCCTCAGAACTATACAGGCCAGCCAACACAGATTTCTGGAGAAGAGAAGACAAAACTGATTGTTTTTGTAATGCATGCTTCTGTGTGACTCCAGTAAACTACATTATGTTTATTTGTTGGTCATGGATTCTATGGCTAAATTTAAAGGGAAACTCCGCCACTTTTAACATTTGGGTTGTTATTAAAAAGTATTTATTAATGTCTTACACAGTGTGCAGTATTATGATTTCATGTCTATTGACTGTTTAATGATGAGCAAAATTGGAAATTGTTTGTGAAGTTTTCAAGTAGAATCTCTGAGATGACTAATAAAAGTTTTAATGGACAGTCATTTTCAGCTATCTATATAACTCATCTGCAGTTTTATGATCATATTGGAACAGCCTGCTTATGCTATATGTTGCTCTGGTTGTCTTCTTCCAAAAACCTATAGATATTATATTTATAATCAGCTTCCTCCAGCAAACTCCCATGACTCCATTTGGCAAGACCACTCCCACCATCACAGATAAAGTTGCAACTCCGGCCATTGCATTCTTTCCAAATAGCCTATATTTTTGTAGTGAATTACTTGTTAACTTCATACTTTTTATTAGTTCTACAGTGTTGTATTTGCCTGTCAATGTTGAAAATACTTTAGATGCAGCAAGGTTGGCTACTTTACTTAGCTAGCTAGCATTGCTAATGTTAGCATCAAAGATACAGGCTTCAATCATTAGAGACTATGATTCTGTAGTGATTAGCCTGTAAATGTCATGATACATGTTGTTCTAACAGGCCTAAATGTTGTTTGGACTGTTGTTTAAGACAGTCACTAAGATTAAGCTTGGCTGTTATTGTTGCAAACACTTATTATTTTAGGTGTAGCAGTCGAGCTAGCATGCTAGCTAACCATCAGATACAGTAACGTTTTGTTAGCTTTTGTTTGCATCTAAATTTGAATGGTTCTTTATTGTAATGCAGTTGATTGGTGACAATATATAAACATATATTCGGCATGCAAGCATTATAATATGATTACAACACAAAAGTAATGTGAAATGCACTCATAATTTATGACATAAGCTTAAAGCCAATTTATGCTTGATCTGAAAATGCAATTGCGGGGCCTCCGGGAGGTTGCGGAGGCCAAATTGCTCCGTACAGCATCACCATGCGCCTCCCAAATTTTGTAACAATTACATGATTGGTTGACCGTAGGTGGGGGCGGTACATCCTGTATAAACACAAATTAACTTCCTGACAACTTCCTTGATAACAAACATGAACTTTGACCAAAGGCTATCAGAACAAGTTCACAAATAAAAAACATTTATGATACCTCGTGTAAGGAATTTCAAAGACACAGAAATTAGTTTGAAATCCTGGAAAGAGATCGGGGATTTGTGGTACTTTGTCAAATCCGTCACAATTGATGTATAACAGGCCCACAATTTGGTTTCTAAAATCTGATTATATTTGGCTGTTTTCACTGCATAACATTTAGAAGTTGTCCCTTTTCAGGTTTAGAAAAATGAACTCATTCGTATCAGCATACAGAAATCGAAAGTGGTAATTAAAGTAGTTTTTACCCGTAATGCAGTTGATTGATGAGGATGACATCAATGTATTGGGGTTGACAGATTCTGACCCCAACATAGTGTGGAATACACATATAAACAATAGCCTAAATGTAAATCATTTTGCTGTGAAACAATGAGGAGATTCGTGGGGGAAAACGGTGCAGTCGTTTTACATCATGCTATCTTGGCTGAGCATCCCTGTGGAACACTTTCGACACCTTGTATAGTCCATGCCCCGTCAAACTGAGGCAGTTCTGAGGGCAAAAGGGGGTGCAACTCAATATTAGGATGGTGTTCCTAATGTTTTGTACACTCAGTGTATACAGGTACTTACAGCACAATAACTGGTTATAAAGTGGTGGAATTGTCCTTCAAACTGCAAATACATTCTCAATGAAGTAAGAATTATATCACAATAATAATGTTTAAATCAATTTAATATAGGAAAGAGGAGCCAACTGAAGAGGAGCCAACTAAAAGTGGCAGCGATGTTCAAAGTAGTCCAAGCTACAAAATAAACCAACAGACCACTTCAAATACAATAACTCTCATTAACGGTTACAGAATTTTGTTTTGACTGTGACATGTTGACTGTGATATTTTATTGTTTATCTACCTTAGTTGAATGCACTGACTGTAAGTCACTCTGGATAAGCACGTCTGATGAATGAACTAAATGTAAATTGTAACAGCATTCTTCCTCCTCTTCTGAGGAGGAGTAGCGAGAAGGATCGGAGGACCAATGCGCAGCGTGGTTAGTGTCCATAACGTTTATTTTAAGACATAAACTGAACACTATGAAATACAAAACAATAAATGTGAACATGAACAAAACAGTACCATGTGGCAACAAACACTCACACGGAAACAAACACCCACAAACCAAAAGTGAAACCCAGGCTACCTAAGTATGATTCTCAATCAGAGACAACTAATGACACCTGCCTCTGATTGAGAACCATACTAGGCTGAACAAAACCCCAACATAGAAAAACACACAGACTGCCCACCCCAACTCACGCCCTGACCATACTAAATAAAGACAAAACAAAGGAAATAAAGGTCAGAACGTGACATAAATGTAGAAACAAACACCTCCTGGATATTATTATAATGAGCTCAGTCCCCAAATAAGTACAAATTTGGTCGGTCTGGACCAGACCAAATCTGAACAGATCCTAGACATGTAGGCCATGTTTTACAAGTTGAACAGCATAGTACAGTACGGCACAGTTCAGTACAGAAGAGCACAGTAGAGTACGGTACAGTGCAGTTTAATTCAGTAGAATAGAGTACAGTTTAGTAGAGTACATTAGAGTAAAGTAGGGTACAATACACTACATTATACTGTGCTAAACTGTACTCTACTGTACTTAGCTATACTTTACTTTTCCTTACTTTACTGTACTGTACTCTACTGTGCTCTACTGTAATGTGCCGGACCGGACCAAATCTATGTTTGGGCCAAATATAGGCCAGTTCGAACCGGACGTGTCCGGATGTTGAAATGAAGGCTAGTCCGGACCAGAACAAATCTGAACCAAACATAGACGTCTATGATCTACTTTGGTGGATGTTGAAATCAAGGCTTGTCGGGACCGCACCAAAAACAATACAAAATAAAGACGGTCGGTGTCAAACTGTGCTTAGTGGGCAATAGAACAGCTACATACAGCGTAGGAGTCTGTGTGTTTGTGGTATGAGGGATCTTACCGATGCCACCTGGAAGGAGTTGTTGGTCCCTCTGTGGTCCAAGTCATGACACATGCAGGACACAAAAAGAGCAAACATCTCGATGTCCCTGAAAGAGGACGCTGCAGTGTGAGTTGAAGTGTTCATGAGGGTGTTTCACTTTATCGTAACGTTTTTAAATGCATTTCTCTGTGTGTTCTTACTCTAGGTAGTTGGATAGCTCCAGGTTCTTGCAGAGGAGGTAGCAGAAATGAGAGACTGAGAACGCGTGCATCCAGTTGTGATATGGAGGATCCCTGTAGCCTCTCTTCACCATCAGACAAAACCTGGCCAGCGTGTTCATGTTGATCTTGTAGGTGTTTATGAAGCCCATGTCCTCAAACATGCTGATCACGGCCTAGGAACAGGAGGCATAATCGAGAGACATGAGTAAACAGAAATAATACACACTACCAGTGTCTTTCTCCAAGATTGTGTGTTGACTGTCTCACTGTGGGTGTGCTATCGTCTGACAGGGAGCGAGGTGTGTAGGTGAAGCTGGAGAAGCTGGGGTGTATTTCCCCTACAGCCTGGATGCCCACAGTCAGTAGCCGGGTCACTTCCTCATCTGACACCTGAGAGACAGGGTCAAAGGTCTGGACATTAACTGCCAAATATAACAAAATGGCTGGATCTGCATTCATAGATTGAAGAGATAAGTTGAATAGGTTGAAGAAGAGCTCTGATTGGATGCTTTACCATCATGTGGTATTTCATCATCTCATTGGCCAGCTGACTCCTAAACTGTGCTTCATCGACCCTCTTATACAGGAGGGACTAAGGAGGAACAGAAAGCAGAGGAGTCATTCAGCATGATGACAATATTGTTGATGACAAATTATTGTTAAACAATTTATCAATATCCACAGTAAGGACGATAACTTTAACTTTTTGGTATTTATTATTGTTCTAATTCAAGTGAACAGGAGCGTTCATAGTACAACGACAACTACAAAAAGAGTGGGGAACGATTACAAGAGCTATCGTTTGGATCACTTTCAAAGCGATTTCTTTTCCATATCCCTTTGATTATAAAAAATTGACAACCAATCGAAAAAGCATTCTCTTGAAGTTTTCTTGGTTCTAGGTGCGAGAGGCTGCTCGGTGAAGAGAGACGGCTGAGTGCATGGTAATCTTGCCTGAATAACTGGGCATGTGTGAGCATATTGGTGGCCACATTAATTATAGGACGACTTGGGAGAATGATGATTCACGACAAACAGCGCATGAGAAGGCCATATTTGACAAGTTTGTACCATATTTGACAATACATTCTGACAAAATACACACTATGACTGGCCTGTTAATATGCCTTTCTGGACCTTGTAAACTGTTGAGAATAGACCAATAACTAATCGAAAGGGTTGCATAATCAATGACATGATGTAAAAGATGTGCAGGCTAAACAGCGTTTGTTGTTGAATTACTACATTTAAATATGAGTTTCAATATTACATGTACACCACCATTCAAAAGTTTGGAGTCACTTGCAAATTTCCACATTTATTTTGTCCATTAAAATAACACAAAATTGGTCAGACTATTGATCAGACTTCTGACTATTGTAGCTGGAAACGGCTGATTTTTAATGGAAGATCTACAAAGACGTACAGAGGCCCATTATCAGCAACCATCACTCCTGTGTTCCAATGGCACGTTGTGTTAGCTAATCCAAGTTGATCATTTTAAGAGGCTAATTGATCATTAGAAAACCCTTTTGCAATTATGTTAGCACAGCTGAAAACTGTTATTCTGATTAAAGAAGCAATAAAATTGGCCTTCTTTAGACTAGTTGAGTATCTGGAGCATCCGCATTTGTGGGTTCTATTACAGGCTCAAAATGGCCAGAAACAAAGAACTTTCTTCTGCTACTCATCAGTCTATTCTTCTTCTGAGAAATGAAGGCTATTCCATGCGAGAAATTGCCAAGAAACTGAAAATCTCGTACAACGCTGTGTACTACTCCCTTCACAGAACAGCACAAACTGGCTCTAACCGGAATAGAAAAAGGAGTGGGAGGCCCCGGTGCACAACTGAGCAAGAGGACAAGTACGTTAGAGTGTCTAGTTTGAGAAACAGACGCCTCACAAGTCCTCAACTGGTAGCTTCATTAAATAGTACCCGCAAAACACCAGTCTCAACGTCAGCAGTGAAGAGGCGACTCCGGGATGCTGGCCTTCTAGTCAGAGTTGAAAAGAAAAATCCATATCTCTGTCCAGTGTCTGTGTTCTTTTGCCCGTCTTAATCTTATATTTTTGAGATATGGACAAAAAAATGTATTTTCATTCAATAACAAGGACATTTCTAAGTGACCCCAAACTTTTGAACGGTGGTGTACATTGAAGCACTGAATGGTCTTGTGTTACTACCTTATTACAAGGCCTACAGCGTGCAGTAGGATGCGTTAATCAGCTGATCGACAGGTGTACTGCAGAACGATTAGCGGTCCACTGGTGTGGATGCTCAAAATAAAGTTATGTATAATTTATTATTATAATTATCTTTATAGTTATTGTCCTTGGTGTGGATGGCCCTTTAATCTATACAAAAAAAACATGATTTCAGGTAATAATCAGTTATAAGGTCAATAGGATAAGCAAAGGGGATGACTGTGCACTCACATGAGCGATGCTGATGCCACAGTATATGGAGAAGGCTGTGGCCAAGTCCTCATCCAGACGGGTGAACCATGGTCCATTCGTCTTGTTGACCAGCTCAGCCACGCCAATCACTTCTGAACAGAGAGAGAGAGAGATAGATGAGAGATATACAATTATCAGTAGATAGATCAGAAATATGGAGACGGGGAAATGGAGAGAGAAAGAAAGAAAAATGGGCAGAAAAAAAGAGAGACAGAGAGACAGACCTCCATGTTCGTCCTTTATGGGGAAGCAGAGGATGTTGCGTGTTCTGAAGCCTGTGCTGTCGTCCACGGCACGGTAGAAGAGAGGGTGGGAGTAGGCATCTGTGATGTTGAGGATCTTCCCTGTGGTGGCCACATGGCCTGCTATGCCCTGGTCAGCAGGGATACGCAGCTCTGTCTGAGATGACAAGAAAGAGGCCATTACACTATGGAAATTGACTGAAAAACAGTGACTGAAAAACAGTCATATACAATACCATTTTGTCTAAGATAAAAGTCTGTGGATTAGAGATTTGGGGGGAGTGAGTTTAGGATGATGACCCACCTCCTCATCGATAACCACTCCTCCATTAAACACCTTGGCAACTAGTTCATGGCTGACACTGTCCAACAGGAACACAGAACAACTGGAGGAGAGATAGAAGGGTCATATTAATCAATGTTAACGCTTTTGTTAGCATCTTTGTGATAGCATTATGGTAATACAGTACTTACATTTCTGCACTGGTGAGACTCCTGGCTTCTGCAATAATCTCTTTCAGCAGGACTGATACATCATCTGGAGACAGAAATAAATAACTGTTGTTATAACAAATGACATTGTGCCACTAAAAATAGGTTAAGTATGATACTCACCCAAATGTGTGAAGAGGTTTTTGGCGACCTGAAGCAGTGCCTATATGAACCCAAACAGACACAGGTAACAGTTGAGAAGACCAGACGTGTATTTGTGGGTTAGCTAAAGATTCTCACCAGGTTAGGGATTGTTATGGACAAAGGTCAGTTGAGCAGAGCAAGGCTAGCACAGTACAGTATTGGCTCAGTGGTCAATGAATGCAGTCAGGTAGCGTCTCCTTACCTGACATTCATACTTCAGTCTCTGTTCCTTCTGGAAGGCCAGTGTGCTGGTCAGTACTGAGGATGTGTAGCGGAAACAGTGCTGCACTATGTGTTCATCCAGCTCTGTGTGTCTGAAGGATGACAAACACACACACACACACACAATATTTTACAGTAAGACACACACAGATGCCACTATCCATGCACACAGGCATACACTCACAGGCAGCAGTATGCATGCTTACGCAAACACACAGATAAATACCTGTCTGCTCCTTTTTTGTTGAAGGCACAGGCGAGGGCCACAACCTTGGTGGTGGCCCGACACTCAACAGGAACACACAGCATAGAGAGAACTTCAAATCCCAGAGTGCTGTTCAGCTGCTGGTGTTCCTCCTACAGTATCAGCCCAGAGAAGAAGGGAAAGGGGCAGAGATGTAGAGAACACGAGCATCAAACACATCCAAACCTACTACTTACTGTAAGACTACAAAACACCACAATACTGTTCAGGAACATTTCAGTGTTCTTACTGGATTGACGTCTTGCAGGGAGGTGCTCTTCCTCTTCTCCACAGCCTGACCAAGGTGGCCAAACGTCAGCTGGACCCCAGACAGATAGACAGGGTCAGGCTGAGTAAGGGGCAGCAGCAGGGGCACAGGTGGTAATGTCAGAGGGGAAGAAGGGCTGTGTTGTGTAACTTACTGGGAAACTGATCTCTGCCTTCAGAACCGTGTCTCCAACTACCTGAGGAATAACAAAGACATCCAACAAACCTGTTATTGTTTGTTTATTTTTGCAACTTTTGCTTTGTTTTTGAATATTGTGTGTGTATGTGTACCTGACAGAACAGCTGTTGGTTATCCTCTGATACCAGAAGTAAACAGCAGCACAATGATTGAGTCTGCTCCTCCAGCTGTGAAAACAACAATACAACCCATTCAGTCAAACAGTCACTGTATATCAATCAAACAATCAACCAGCTCTGATCATTCACAGTTTATTTTTGGGTCTAGACTCACATAACGAATGACTTTTAGTTGGAGAGAGGCAGCATCCAGGTCATACAACTCTCCTATAGTAAGAAGGTGAAAGAATCAACATGAAGTCATTACTTTATATTATTTTATAATATATTCTTATCTACCATTATCCAATACTCAGCATTGATGTATCTACATTGGCAAGAAAAAGTATGTGAACCCTTTGGAATTACCTGGATTTCTGCATAAATTGGTCATCATATTTGATCTGATCTTCATCTTAGTCACAACAATAGACAAACACAGTGTGCTTAAACGAATAATATACAAATGATTGTATTTTTCTTGTCTATATTGAATACATCATTTAAACATTCACAGTGTAGTTTGGAAAAAGTATGTGAATCCCTAGGCTGATAACTTTCCCAAAAGCTAATTGGAGTCAGGAGTCAGCTAACCTGGAGTCCAATCAATGAGACGAGATTGGAGATGTTGGTTAGAGCTGCCCTGCCCTATAAAAAACACCCACAAAATTTGAGTTTGCTATTCACAAGAAGCTTTGCCTGATGTGAACCATGCCTCTAACAAAAGAGATCTCAGAAGACATAAGATTAATAATTATTAACTTGCATAAATCTGGAAAGGGTTACAAAAGTATCTCTGAAAGCTTTTTATGTTCATCAGTCCATGGTAAGACAAATTGTCTATAAATGGAGAAAGTTCAGCACTGTTGCTACTCTCCCTAGGAGTGGCCGTCTGCAAAGATGACTGCAAAAGCACAGTGCAGAATGCTCAATGAGGTTAAGAAGAATCCTGGAATGTCAGCTATAGACTTACAGAAATCTCTTGAACATGCTAACATCTCTGCTGATGAGTCTACGATATGTAAAACACTAAACAAGAATAGTGTTAATGGGAGGACACCACGGAAGAATCCACTGCTGTCCAAAAAAACCATTGCTGCACGTCTGAAGTTCGGAAAAGAGCACCTAGATGTTCCACAGTGCTTCTGGCAAAATATTCTGTGGACAGATTAAACTAAAGTTGAGTTGTTTGGAAGGAACACACAACACTATGTGTGGAGAAAGAAAGGCACAGCACACCAACATCAAAACCTCATCCCAACTGTAAAGTATGGTGGAGGGAGCAACATGGTTTGGGGCTGCTTTACTGCCTCGGGCCTGGACAGCTTGCTATCATCAACTGAAAAATTAATTCCCAAGTTTATCAAGACATTTTGCAGGAGAATGTAAGGCTATCTATCTGCCAATTGAAGTTCAACAGAAGTTGGGTGATGCAACAGGACAATGGCCCAAAGCACAGAAGTAAATCAACAACAGAATGGCTTCAACAGAAGAAAATGTGCCTTCTGGAGTGGCCCAGTCAAAGTCCTGACCTCAACACGATTTAAATTGCTGTGGCATGACCTCGAGAGCGGTACCACCACCATCCTAAGAATATTGCTGAACTGAAAAAGTTTTGTAAAGATGAATGGTCCAAAATTACTCCTGACCGTTGTGCAGGTCTGATCCGCAACTACAGAAAAGGTTTGGTTGAAATTAGTGCTGCCGAAGGAGGGTCCACCCTACACTGAATGTTTACACGGTGTGTTCAATAAAGACATGAAAACTTATAATTGTTTGTGTGTTATTAGTTTAAGCAGACTGTGTTTGTCTATTTTTGTGACTTAGATGAACACCAATTTATGCAGAAATGCCGGTAATTCCAAAGGCTTCACATACTTTTTCTTGCCACTGCATAGACAACAAAATACAGGTGCATGTCTCCAATCCCACTATCATACCGCAAAGCCTCAGGATCTGATGATCCAGTGCACTGTAGTCCACATCAGGTGTTGTCCTCCTGTTCAGGGAGAGAAATGGTGTCCTGTTGACCTCTGACCCCTGGGTGAGCCTTTGGCCCTGCAAAGCCTGGACTCTCTTACAGGCTATGGTGACCTGTGAGAGACAATCAGAGTTATACCAGCAAATGTCAGCTACATTCAGAGCATGCTTGCTGTCCCCAAATGTGATCCCATGAAAGGACCGGTGGGTCTGGAGAAGGCATTTCAGACTCACATGTTTCTCCAGGACATCAAGGCTTTGTTCCTGAGCTATAGTGGGCAGTGTACAGCAAACCTTTTAGAATAGAGAAGACACAGAGTTTTAGAAAGTATTATCTTTCACACTGTAAGGCAGAGATGTGAGAGGGTTCAGTGGAGCATGCTCACCAAGAGGAGGGCGGTAGCTACTCCTTGGTCCCGGTCCAGAATTGGAATGATCAACACTGGGGTGGAGGTGGAGAAGATGGAGAGAAAATTATAGAAAATGAGAGGGTGGAGAGGAGGGACGTATTAACCTGGAGGAGGACTGTGCACTCTTTTGAACTCTCCTTGAACTCTCTCAAATCGTTTAGAGTAGAGTTGCTGTTGTTCACGCTGCAACCCACACAGATACTGATACTGGGAGGCAGGCAGCCTAGAGTTTAGAGCATTGGACCAGTAACAGAACGCTTTCTAGTTCAAATCCCCAAGCCGATAATGTGAACAAATCTGTAGATGTGCCCTTTAGCAAGGCACTTAACCCTAATTCCTCCAGGGTCACCCTCTCAGAGGGTCTCTCAGGTAAATTTGGAATATGCAAAAAACATATTTTAAATTTACACGTGTGAAATAGGACAATTATAAACACCCACCAAATTATTATGACAGATAGACAAAAACAAACACACACCTCTTTTGTCCTGCTGCAGTGGTTCTGTTAGTCTCTCTCTCTGTTGCTCCTGCAGCTCTGAGGAAGGAAGACCCTCACACTGTACTCTCCTCTGCAGGACAACCACATTCCTGAGAGAGACAAATATTTTATTGATTGGTCACACTTTATTTGGATAGTCCGGATTTTCCATCTATAGATGCCCTACAGATGGTCATGCTATCAGAAAACTATCTGTTGATGAGCAACTGCTTGATCATGTTGATCATCACCTCTAATCATCATCACATTGATCATCACCTCTAATATAGCTTATCTAGCTTGTCAACTTGTGACTGTGTTCCAAAAACATGACACATTGCTGGGATTGAGACATGGGAGCCAGCTTGCCTAGTTAATTAACTTCAGCTAAAGTTATTTTGACGATGGTCCTTTTGGTCAATGTCATTGCATTGGATTGTCCCCTGAAAGTTGAGCGCCAAAAATTGCCCACCAAATGTGGTCAATATCATTGCATCGCATACCAAAAGTTGTCCGCCAAAAGTTGAGCACCTAAAATGTTCTTCCAATATTGTCTGCCAAATTAGTATACCAAAAGTTGGCTGGCAATCTGGGTCAATTGGTAAGCTAGCTAGCTAATTCACTTTTAGCCAGTTAGGTAACAACCAAAGCCATCTAGATAATATAACATATTATTAGAGATATTTCCTATATTATAGAATATTGCTTGTATGTCATAAATGACAGGTAGTCTTTATAAAAAGACACAATGCATTTGGCTGATATATTACATTACAAACAATGTCACTTGAGGGAAAATGAAGACTAAACTATGACTGTCTGAAGTACAGGTCAACTGGGCACCACATCAGCCTATTACCTGAGTTTCCCCTCCTTCTGTAGCTCATGAGGTGGTTCTTCACACCACAAGCATCCTGTCTCTGCATCTAATAGATAGACGTATACACTGTCCTATAAGAGAGAGGGGGGGAAGGCAGCCTGTTAATGAGGGGATTAAAAACCACATGCACTCCCCTCCATATGTATTTTTGGACAGTAAAGCTAAAAACTCTGGTATTCTCATTCAAGATATAATGTTTAATATTAGACGACAGTAAAGAATGTCAGATTTTGTTTGAGGGTATTTTCATACATATCTGTTGTGAAAGCACTTTCTGTTTCTAGTGCCCCCATTTCAGCAAGTCTACAATTATTTGGACAAATTCACTTATAGTGTATTACGTTTAGTCAAAAGTTTGTATTTAGTCCAATATTCCTAACATTCAATGACTACATCAAGCTTGTGGCTCTACAAACTTGTTGGAAGCATTTGTGGTTTGTTTTGGTTGCATTTTTGATTACGTTTTGCCCAATAGGAACTGAATGAGGAATAATGTCTTGTGTCATTTTGTAGTCACTTTTATTGTGAGTAAGAATCTTGGGGGTATGATATAAAATGCTAACCTACCCTGTTAGTGTTAATGGTGAGAGGTTAGCATGTCTTGGGGGTATGATATAAAATGCTAACCTACCCTGTTAGTGGCAATGGTGAGAGGTTAGCATGTAACATTCTCACTCATCATTATTCACTGTTCATTCTTAATTCTTCTTAATCATGGCATTATCATGATTAATTTAGTGTTCAGAAACATCTCATCTACTCACTTAGAAAGAAAAGGACTCCAGTCATCATTCACCATTCAGTTCCTATTGGGCAAAACATAATCCAAAACAAACAGCAAATGCATCCAACAAGTTTGTAGTCACAAGCTTGATGTAGTCATTGTGGGCAAGGAATATGGGACTAAATACTAAAGTTTTGACTACTTTAATACTCTGTAAGCTATTTTTTCCAAATACTTATGACACGGGGGGAGTAGATACTGTACATAAAGTGAGTTCCTTTCTAAACAGTGAAACAGATATATGAACATACCCTGAAATAAAGGTGACATTATGTACTGTTGTCTGATATAAACATTTGATCTAAATTCCAAAATGCTGGTGTATAGAGCCAAAATACATATGGAGGGGAGTGTATGTATGCTTTAAGACCAAGCAGGAGAAAATATGGTTGGAATATTTCTGACATTTTCTTCATTACTTGGTCAACTGTACAAGTGGATGGTATTTGGCCTGTTTTGTGTCATTCACTTGGTTTCCTGTTTCTCTGTAAGCTCTACCCAAGGGAGAATACAGTATGTTGGTGAGTAGGATGGAGACAGACTTTAGATATAAATCATGACGGAGACAGTAGAAACACACCACTTCAGAAAGGACAGCCTGGAGAGCCTTTCTGATGGCATCCCGCAGGGAAGAGGAGTCTGTGACTGAGGCCAGTCGGAGCAATTCATCCTGGGAAATAAAGTAAAGGGAAATAATCATTTATATCATGGTGACTTTGATGCAAAGATACACAGAGGAGAAGGAGCAGGAATGGGCTCTGGATGTTACTCACACAGAGCTGCCTCTCCAGTAGCTCATATTCACTGGAGACACATGCACTGTAGAGTACAGCCAGACCGACCGGTGACACATACAACACACTCACTATTACAGCAATCAATGCTAAATATTAGGATATATCTCAAAGGATGTAGCCGGGTCAATTCTCTAACTGTCAAACTGTGACTGGCAACCAAACACTCAGCCTCCAAAAACTGTAAGTCAGAATAGACATTTTTGTCTTTTAACAGAAACTCGTATCCAAAGCGACTTACAGGAGCAATTAGGGTTAAGTGCCTTGCTCAAGGGCACATCGACAGGTTTTTCACCTAGTCGGCTAGGGGATTTTAACCAGAGACCTTTCAGTTACTGACCCAACACTCTTAACCGATAGGCTACCTGCCCCCCAAATGACAGTAAGTTACAGTCATAACCAAAATTATTGGATCGCTTGATAAAGATTAACAAAAAATACTATATAAAATAAATAGTACAGATACTGAACTACACTGAGTGTACAAAACATTAAGAACACATGCTCTTTCCATGACATAGACTGACCAGGTGAATCCAGAGGTGAAGGTTATGATCCCTTATTGATGTCATTTAGTGTAGATGAAGGGGAGGAGACGGGTTAAAAGAGGATTTTTAAGCCTTGAGACAACTGAGACATGGATTGTGTGTGTGTGCCATTCAGAGGGTGAATGGGCAAGACAAAAAAGTAGCTGCTTTTGAACGGGGTATGGTAGTATGTGCCAGGCGCACCGGTTTGTGTCAAGAACTGCAAAGTTGATAGGCTTTTCACGCTCAACAGTTTCCCATGTGTATCAAAAATGGTCCACCACTCAAACGACATTCAGCCAAGCATTTGAGTCAACATGGGCCAGCATCCCTGTGGAATGCTTTCGAAACACCTTGTAGAGTCCATACCCCCAACCAATTGAGGCTGTTCTAATTCTTTGTATACTCAGTGTATATTGTAAGCTAAAAAAAATTGAAATTACATAATTTTATACTAACTCAATTGTATTAGAGAGAAATAATTAAAACATCTAAAAAAGATACGTGCCAAAATCTTTGGCACCCCTAAAGATTCTTATAAATAAATAAACAAAATTGAATCTGCATTAACATTCTTTGTTTTTAAATTGATATCTCTATTGTGGCCTTGTATGGCTTCCTGTTTCACTGGGGTACAAAAACGAGATAAAGCATATCAATTCATTTGTCATTTGTTGACTTTTATAAATCAGGCAATGGGTACAAAAAAACAACTGATAAACCAAATACTGCTTACCACTATTAGGGCACCAATTACAAATGTAGGATCTTAATTTGAGCCAGTTTGCTACAGCAGGAAAATTATCCTGCATCAACAGGAAATGTCAATTATTATGTTGATTATAATTAATGGACATTTTTTGTAGGGGTTGATACATTTTTCGTTACGGCAAATCAAGTCTTTTTAAACCTTGAATACACTACATTTTGCATTTCCTGTTGCACAGGAAAATTCTCCGCACAACAGAGTGATCAAATTAAGAAATTTAAAACCACTGGAACAGTGGTACATTTGCCTGGGGGAACGTGACGGAAGATGGAGGAAACTGAGGTTTTGTTTGAAACTGCTAGTGACCCATGAAGCTAATAGTACAGAAAGTGAGAATGAGTGGGACCCATTGGTGAAGAAAAGAGAAACGAGAAGTTAAGCTATGTTGGAAAATAGGAAACCACTAGACTCGTTTTTAGTCGGAGTCAGGGTTTTGGATCAATGCTACTTAGGAAATCCGTTTATCGTCTCCAGGAAAATCTGGAATGTGTTGGAGGAAAGTATGGAGTCAGTGAGAGTCACAAGAAGTGTTCTTATTTAGATTTTTGGTGTGTCTGCGGAGCAGAAGAAGTGTGTTTTAAGACTCAAAAAGATATTGGAGTGGAATGTTTCCTGTATAGATTTTTTTGTAGCAGTGCGCCTATCAAGGGTGTTATTTCTGGGGTGGTGCAATAAGTAAAGGCTGAGGATGTAACTGAAAACATTGATGGAGTGGTTGGTGCACGTCGACTGGCCTGTATGGTGGACGGAGAAAATAAATTCATTTCATCCATGCTACTGTTCTTTGATGAAGAGTATCTTTCTTCTCACATAAAGTTAGATTCATGAGATACCAAATCAAATCACATTTTATTGGTCACATACACATGGTTAGCAGATGGTATTGTGAGTGTAGCAAAATGCTTATAAAATGCTCTTACCCTGTAAGAGCTTTTGTGCACAAGGTCCTTCAGTGTCATAAATGTAAACGATTTGGTCATGTGTCAAGGGAAGAATATTGTATGCCAGATGAAGGGAAATGCTGCAACTGTGGAGGTGAACATGTGCCTAAATTCCTGGGGTGTCTTGTTAGGGTGAGTGAGAATGAGGTGGCGAGGGTAAGGAGTGTCCAGTGTGTCTCCTATCTGGAGACGGTGAGAAGATTGGAAGGAACGAGTGGCGGGGAAGAAGCAATGGTAGTAGAGTCTCCAAGACCAGTGAACCGAGGGATAGTGAAATGCTACATGTTAAAAAAGTGAACTTTGTATTATTTATTGCAGTGTTCATAATCTGTACAGCACAAGTGGAGAAGAAGTGGAAGTAAATAGGAATCATTGTGAATGCAGCTGAACCTTTTTTGTGGTCTTCGGGATTTCATAGCTGAGGCCTTGGAAGAAATCGTGTCAAAATCAAATCTAAATTATTGGTCACATACACGCGTTTAGCAGATGTTATTGCGGGTGTAGCGAAATGCTTGTGCTTCTAGCTCCGACAATGCAGTAACATCTAACAACTAATATCTAACAGTTTCACAACATATACCCAAAATACACGTAAATCTAAGTAAGGAATGGATTAAGAATATATACACATATATGTCAGAGTGGCATTGAACTAAGATACAGTGGCATAGTATAGAATACGTATGAGATGAGTAATGCAAGATACGGAGACATTATTAAAGTGGCTCGTGTTTCATTTCCTTAAAGTGGTCAGTGATTCCTAATCTATGTCTATAGGCAGCAGCCTCTGATGTGCTGGAGATGGCTGTTTAACAGTCAGTGGTGTAGTTGTCACGGCTTCTAGGAGTAGTGGGTGGAGAAGTAAGGCGCAGAGAGCAGAGGTAGTTCAATCGTGATATTTTAATCCAGAACAACAAGTAACGGTAACGCCAAACACTAAGGCGCATCACTTAAACCAGCCCAAAAGCAGGACCAAACAGTACGGAGAAAATAGTCCACGAGAATACACACCACATGAACAGAAAAACAAGCCCGCACAAAAGCAGGCGGGCATACCTGGTTTAAATAGCCCAAATCAAAACCCAAACAAGAAACAGGTGTAACACATCAGACAAAACTAACTGAAACAGAAAAGGGGATCGGTGGCAGCTAGTAGACCGGCGACGACGACCGCCGAGCGCCGCCAGAACAGGAAGAGGAACCACCTTCGGCGGGATTCGTGACAGTAGTATAGAATACAATAGAGTATATACATATGAAATGGGGGATGCAATATGTAAACACAATTTAAAAGTGACCAAGATACCGTAGAATAGTGTAGAGTGCAGTTTATGCATATGAGATGAGTCATGCTAGATACGGAACAGTATTATAGTGGCTAGTGATCCATTTCTAAAAGTGTCTAGTGATTCCTAATCTATATCTATAGGCAGCCGCCTCTGATGTACTAGTGATGGCTGTTTAGCAGTCTGACGGCCTTGAGATAGAAGCTGTTTTTCAGACTCTCGATCCCAGCTTTGATGCACCTGTACTGACCTTGCCTTCTGGATGATAGAGGGGTGAACAGGCAGTGGTTCGGGTGGTTGATGTCCTTGATGATCTTTTTGGCCTTCCTATGGCATCGGGTGGTGTCTGTGTGGGTGGACCATTTCAGGATGTCGTTGATGTGTACGCCGAGGAACTTGAAGATTTCCACCTTCTCCACTGCAGTTCCATCGATGTGGATAGTGGGGTGCCCCCTCTGCTGTTTCCTGAAGTCCATGATCATCTCCTTAGTTTTGTTGACGTTGAGTGAGAGGTTATTTTCCTGGCACCACACTCCCAGAGCCCTCACCTCCTCCCTGTAGGCTGTCTCATCGTAGTTGGTAATCAAGCCTTTTACTGTTGTGTCGTCTGCAAAATTGATGATTGAGTTGGAGGCGTGCTTGGCCATGCACTCATGGGTGATCAGGGAGTACAGGAGGGGGCTGAGCACGTACCCTTGTGGGGCCCCAGTGTTGAGGATCAGCGAAGAGGTGTTGTTCCCTACCTTTACCACCTGGGGGCGACCTGTCAGGAAGTCCAGGACCCAATTGCACAGGGCAGGGTTCAGACCCAGGGCCTCAAGCTTAATGATGAGCTTGGAGCGTACTATGTTGTTGAATGCTGAGCTATAGTCAATGAACAGCATTCTTACATAGGTATGCCTCTTGTTCAGATGGGACAGGGCAGTGTGCAGTGTGGTGGCGATTGCATCGTCTGTGGATCTATTGGGGCGGTAAGCAAATTGAAGTGGGTCTAGGGTGGCAGGTAAGATAGAGGTGATATGATCCATGTCTCTCAAAGCACTTCATGATGGCAGAAGTGAGTGCTACGTAATTTAGTTAAATTACCTTTGCTTTTTTGGTATAGGGACAATGGTGGCCATCTTGAAGCATATGGGGACAACAGACTGGGATAGGGAGAGATTGAATATATTTGTAATCACACCAGCCAGCTGCTCTGCGAATGTACCTCCAGCACCTGAGCCTTTATATTGACTTTATTGAGAACAACCAACAAATGCAGTCACCAGAGCGGTATCCTACGAAGCAAGCTAGATCTACTCAGGGTTAGCGTCTATTCCATTTGAAGCTTTATTCGTACTATGACGGTGTATATTGCTAGTCCGCCTGCAGGCTTGTAACTGCGTGTGCATGTCGCACATGGCTAGTTGAATGCCAAACTCTTCATTGAGACAATGCTGAAGCATTAATTCATGGGCTAGTCAGTGCCACATTTGTGCCGAATTCAAAATGAAAGACAAGTTTTATCTTGCAAATTCAGTAGGCTATGGTGTGAAAGAGGCTTTTAGAAGTGCCGTCTTTATTTTATTACTCATCGTTATGCCGTCTTTATTTTATTACTCATCGTTATGTCGTCTTTATTTTATTACTCATCATTATGCCGTCTTTATTTTATTACTCATCGTTATGCCGTCTTTATTTTATTACTCATCATTTATGCCGTCTTTATTTTATTACTCATCATTAATGCCGTCTTTATTTTATTACTCATCGTTATGCCGTCTTTATTTTATTACTCATCATTAATGCCGTCTTTAGTTTATTACTCATCGTTATGCCATCTTTATTTTATTACTCATCATTAATGCCGTCTTTATTTTATTACTCATCGTTATGCCGTCTTTATTTTATTACTCATCGTTATGCCGTCTTTATTTTATTACTCATCGTTATGCCGTCTTTATTTTATTACTCATCATTTATGCCGTCTTTATTTTATTACTCATCATTTATGCCGTCTTTATTTTATTACTCATCGTTATGCAGTCTTTAGTTTATTACTCATCATTATGCCGTCTTTATTTTATTACTCATCGTTAATGCAGTCTATTTTATTTCTCATCGTTAATGCCATCTTTAGTTTTCTTTCATGTGCTTATCAATGCTCAAGCACCTTTTTTCCCCAGGCCTATCGCTAGGTTATATTTATTATGTCATACAAAAGTGTTACATTATTTGAAGTTTAAAATGCATTCTGTCATGACTAAATGTGTAATGTGATATATTTTAACATTACTATTTTTTTACACACAAAAAACATTTGGTTAATAAAATATTTAATCAATAGTCTTCCTCAAATATTTGTTTTATTTACTTATCTAGGCAAGTCAGATAAGAACAAATTCTTATTTACAATGACGGCCTAGGAACAGTGGGTTTACTGCCTCAGGGGCAGAACAACAGGTTTTTACCTTGTCATCTTGGGGAGTCGATCCACCAACCTTTTGGTTACTGGCCCAACGCTCTAACCACTAGGCTACCTGCCTCCCCCATGGGGATGATGATGCAATCTTTGCAAGAGGGAGGGAATCTGATTTCATTGGTCCTCGGCTCAGGTGAGCCACTTTCGTAACACTGGTTCCGAGTTGAACTCAGAGTTGACCAAAATTACCTTGCTAATTCCTTAAACCCGCTTCATAGGACACTCCTCTGGAGTTTGCTAAATGGCGCTGGCACTTGGATTACAACCGGGTGCTATGGTCAGATGAGACAAAAATAAAGCTCTTTGGCCACACACACCAGTGGTGTGAAGAAGGATGCATATAAGAAAATGATCTCATATCTACTGTACAATATGGTGGTGGATCCTTGATATCATGGGGCTGTTTTTCTCTTGTTAAGGTTAACGGCATCATGAACTCTACCAAGTACCAGGACATTTTAGTCAAAAACCTGGTTGCCTCTATCAGGAGGCTGAAACTTGGTCACAAGTGGATTTTCTAGCAAGACAATGACCTCAAGCACACATCAAAATTCACCATGGAACCACAAAATCAACATGCAATAGCCATCTCAGTCTCCAGACTTGAACCCCGTTGAAAACCTGTGATTTGAATTGCAAGGGGCAGTCTGTAAGCGCAGAATGAAGCATATCAAGGATCTGGAAAGACTATGTATGAATGGTCTAAGATCCCTCCCAATGTGTTCTTCAATCTCATAAAACATTATGGAAAAAGGCTAAGTGCCGCTATCCTCCCAAGGGGAGGATGCACAAAGTATTGAAAACAGGGGAGCCAATAATTTGGACACATCTTTTTTAGATTTAATTTTTTTACTTTTCTATTAGTATAATATAATTTTGTTTGAGCATACCATATAGCTCAGTATTTGTATTATTTGTATTTTTTGCTAACTAACTTTTTTGCTAACACGCCCTGACCTTAGTTTTCTTTATTATTTTGGTTAGGTCAGGGTGTGACATGGGTGATTATACGTTTTTGTATGTTTATGGGGTTGTTACCAGTCTAGGGGTTTTGTATGTCTATGGTTGCCTAGATTGGTTCTCAATTAGAGGCGGCTGTTTATCGTTGTCTCTGATTGGGAACCATATTTAGGCAGCCATATTCCTTGAGTATTTCATGGGTGATTATCTATGTCTAATGGATGTTGCATGTTTTGCACTCAGTGTTGATAGCGGTCACGGTCGGTTTGTTATTTTGTTTGTTTCGTGTACTTCGTGTTATTTCATCTTACATTAAAAGTATGTATTCACATCACGCTGCGCTTTGGTCTCCTCACTATGACAAGTGTGACAAATAATTTCTGTTGTGGCTGTATTTTCCTTTTCATTGCATTATCAAAGAACGTGGCTTTATCCGTGCCTTCATAATTTTGCACAATTAAAATGGAAGCTGGTTTTAATATTGTTTTATAGCTGTGTTTTTAGTAATATCAACAACACTTTAATGTTCACACGCATGGGGAATGCACCTGGAGAAGGTCCCTGTTTTATAATGCATGATCATTTATTGAAGTTCATAAACTTGGACTTTTATCAGCTCTCTGGGCCAGAAGAATATGGAACACCAAGAATGATTAACATTTATAGTTAAGTGATAATTCATTTAAATCTTCCACACATACATACACACCACAGGAGGCTGCTGAGGGGAGGAAGGCTCATAATAATGTCTGGAATGGAGTGGATGGAATGGTAGCAAACACATGGAAACTATGTTTTTGATGTGTTCGATACCATTCCATTAATTCCGTTCGAGCCATTACTATGAGCCTGTCCTCCCCAATTAAGGTGCAACCTTGGTGGTACAAACATACTTGCCACACAGGAAACCTTCACTTGCCTTAGTCTAAATTACAAACAAGTCTGGAGAAACAACTTCATCATACACAGTGATCATCCTTAATCCTAGAAACCAGAGTAGGGTTGCAAATGGAGGGTATATTACTGGAAAGTAATGTGTGTGTCTCCTCCACAAATCGACAGATAGCTAACAACTCTAATAATAATGAAGATCCAGGAGGCAGGAATACCATTTGGGTTCTTTAGTAAGGATGATAGTAAAACTGCAATACAAAAAAGAGAAAATATGTATCACAACATGTTCTGCATCCATTCACATCAAGCAAACACAAAGGCATACAAATAATGATTTAGAAATACACCAATGAATAGCATGAATCCGTGAACTTACCGTCCCGAGCTAACAAGGAATAGGGCCTAGCTTAGCTAGCAAGGATAAAATGACTTGCAGAAAGAATTACAATTCTAATGACAGGAACATGTGCATACAATTACTGAAACCCAGTACACACAACTATGTATACATACAATGTAATTAAAATAATACAATCTCGTAACATACTAAGCACTGAAATTAGCCAGATACATACAAAGACAAGAAGCTAGCAACATTTCATCACGGAATAGGAGCTAGCATGCTAACACACAATGTTAAGTGGTTATCGTCACAGGTGTGTATATCCCCCCGCAAGAGGATACCAAGACGGCCATCAAGGAACTTCACTGGACTTTATGCAAACTGGAAACCATCTATCCTGAGGCTGCATTTATTGTAGCTGGAGATTTTAACAAAGCTAATCTGAGAACAAGGCTACCTAACTTTTATCAGCATATCGATTTCAGTACACGAGCGAGTAACACACTCGAACACTGCTACTCTAACTTCTGCGATGCATACAAGGCCCTCCCATACCCTCCTTTTGGCAAATCTGACCATGACTCCATCTTGTTGCTCCACTCCTATAGGCAGAAACTAAAACAGGAAGCACCCATGCTTAGGTCTGTCCAACGCTGGTCTGACCAATCAGATTCCACGCTTCAAGATTGCTTAAATCATGTGGACTGGGATATGTTCTGGGTAGCCTCAGACAACAACATTGACGTATTCGCTGACTCGGTGAGAGAGTGTATATGGAAGTGTATAGGAGATGTTGTACCCACTGTGGCTATTAAAACCTTCCCTAACCAGAAACCGTGGATTGATGGCAGCATTCGCGCAAAACTGAAAGCACGTACCATCGCATTTAATCATGGCAAGGTAACTGGAAACATGACCGGAAACATGACCGAATACAAACAGTGTAGCTATTCCCTCCGCAAGGCAATCAAACAAGCTAAGCGTCAGTATAGAGACAAAGTAGAGTCGCAATTCAATGGCTCAGACACGAGAGGTATGTGGCAGGGTCTATAGTCAATCACGGACTACAAAAGGAAAACCAGCCCCATCGCGGACAACGATGTCTTGCTCCCAGACAAACTAAACAACTTCTTTGCTCGCTTTGAGGACAACACAGTGCCACTGACTACTGCCCGCTACCAAAACCTGTGGGCTCTCCTTCACTGCAGCTAACGTGAGTAAAACATTTAAACGTGTTAAACCTCGCAAGGCTGCCGGCCCAGACGGCATCCCCAGCCGCGTCCTCAGAGCATGCGCAGACCAGCTGGCTGGTGTGTTTACGGACATATTCTATCAATCCTTATCGCAGTCTGCTGTTCCCACATGCTTCAAGAGGGCCACCATTGTTCCTGTTCCCAAGAAAGCTAAGGTAACTGAGCTAAATGACTATCGCCCCATAGCACTCACTTCCGTCATCATGAAGTGCTTTGAGAGACTAGTCAAGGACCATATCGCCTCCACCCTACCTGACACCCTAGACCCACTCCAATTTGCATACCACCCCAATAGGTCCACAGACGACACAATCGCAATCACACTGCACACTGCCCTAACCCATCTGGACAAGAGGAATACCTATGTAAAAATGCTGTTCATCGACTACAGCATTTAACACCATAGTACCCTCCAAACTCATCATTAAGCTCAAGACCCTGGGTCTCGACCCCGCCCTGTGTAACTGGATCCTGGACTTCCTGATGGGCCGCCCCCAGGTGGTGAGGGTAGGAAACAACATCTCCACCCCGCTGATCCTCAACACTGGGGCCCCACAAGGGTGCGTTCTCAGCCCTCTCCTGTACTCCCTGTTCACCCATGACTGCATGGCCATGCACGCCTCCAACTCAATCATCAAGTTTGCAGACGACTCTACAGTGGTAGGTTTGATTACCAACAACGACGAGACGGCCTTCAGGGAAGAGGTGAGGGCCCTCGGAGTGTGGTGCCAGGAAAACAACCTCACACTCAATGTCAACAAAACAAAGGAGATGATCATGGACTGCAGGAAACAGCAGAGGGAGCAGCCCCCTATCCACATTGACAGGACAGTAGTGGAGAAGGTGGAAAGTTTTAAGTTCCTCGGCGTACACATCACTGACAAACTGAAATGGTCCACCCACACAGACTGCATGGTGAAGAAGGCGCAGCAGTGCCTCTTTAACCTCAGAAGGCTGAAGAAACTCTGGCTTGTCACCAAAAACATTCACCAACTTCTACAGATGCAGAATCGAGAGCATCCTGTCAGGCTGTATCACCGCCTGGTACCGCAACTGCTTCCTCCCACAACCGTAAGGCTCTCCAGAGGGTAGTGAGGTCTGCACAATGATTCACCGGGGGCAAACTACCTGCCCTCCAGGACACCTACACCACCCGATGTCACAGGAAGGCCAAAAAGATCATCAAGGACAACAACCACCCGAGCCACTGCCTATTCACCCCGCTATCATCCAGAAGGTGAGATCAGAACAGGTGCATCAAAGCAGGGACCGAGAGACTGAAAAACAGCTTCTATCTCAAGGCCATCAGACTGTTAAACAGCCACCACTAGCACAGAGAAGTGGCTGCCTACCTACAGACTTGATATCATTGGCCACTTCAATAAATGGAACACTAGTCACTTTATTAATGCCACTTGAAGAATGTTTACATATCTCACATTACTCATCTCATATGTATATGATGTATACTGTATCATTCACTATCTATTCTTTACTATCGATTGCATCTTGGCCACTCTGTCACTGCTCATCCATATATTTAATACTTACATTGTAATATATTCTCATCCCATTCCTTTACTAGATTGTGTGTATTAGGTTTTGTTGTGGAATTTGTTAGATATTACCTGTTAGATACTGCTGCACTGTCGGGTCTAGAAGCATAAGCATTTCGCTACACTCGCAATAATGCCTACTAACCATGTGTATGTGACCAATACAATTTTAGAATTTTTTTATAAAGTGTATGGCGATTTGTTAGCTCAATTCGCTTAACACATTTGCGAACTTAAAAGCTTTAACAAAGATGTGAATACATGAAGCTGACAGAAATCAGTTTGTATTAAGGAAAGCATGTGCTAAACACTTGAAATCAACATGTACCAACTTACAGACATATATTTCCAAGGCCAAAACAGGAGCAGATGGGAAATCTAAATAAGAATGATCTAAATGAAAATATCACTTCATTTTTTTTAACCAATAGAAAATGAACTCAACAATACAGTGTGAAAATAAGCACATTAATACATCAAATATATATAACTAACCCGTATGTGATTAAATCTTTCACTAGATGGCAACTTCAACTTGTCTTGAACTGCTGTTCCACCATGACAAAGATTATTTTAAAATAATAGAAGGAGAAAGATGTAAAACAGTGGTCACTAACCGGTCAATCCGGATCTCCAAGACATTCCTAGTCTATCACCTAACATTTCTGTAAAAATAAAACAGCGATAAAGCCTTGCGTTCCTATTTTGTTTTATTCATTTCACGCGGTTGGTGGTACTGTAGGTGCACTTGATTCAGCAAGTAATGCAACAAAGTATCTATTACCGGTGTGATCATATACCTATTTTTTTAATATATATATATATAAATATATATACGGTACCAGTCAAAAGTTTGGACACACCTATTCATTCAAGGGTTTTTCATAGTTTAAAAACTGATTTTCCACATTGTAGAATAATAGTGAAGACATCAAAACTATGAAATAACATATGGAATCATGTAGTAACCAAAAAAGTGTTAAACAAACCAAAATATATTTTATATTTCAGATTCTTCAAAGTAGCCAGCTTTGCACACACTTGGCCAGATTTTCTCAACCAGATTCATGAGGTAGTCACCTGGAATGCATTTCAATTAACAGGTGTGCGATGTTAAAAGGCAATTTGTGGAATTTCTTTACATCTTAATGCGTTTGAACCAATCAGTTGTGTTGTGACAAGTTAGGGGTGGTATACAGAAGATAGCCCTATTTGGTAAAAGACCAAGTCCATATTATGACAAGTACAGCTCAAATAAGCAAAGAGAAATGACAGTCCATCATTACTTTAAAACATGGTCAGTCAATACGGAACATTTCTAAAACTTTTAACGTTTCTTCAAGTGCAGTCGTAAAAACCATCAAGCGCTATGATGAAACTGGCTCTCATGAGGACCGCCACAGGAAAGGAAGACCCAGAGTTACCTCTGCTACAGAGTATAAGTTCATTAGAGTTAACTGCACTTCAGATTGCAGCCCAAATAAATGCTTCACAGAGTTCAAGTAACAGACACATCTCAACATCAACTGTTCAGAGGAGATTGCGCGAATCAGGCCTTCATGGTCAAATTGCTGCAAAGGAACCACTACTAAAGGACACCAATAATAAGAAGATACTTTCTTGGGGCAGGAAACACGAGCAATGGACATTAGACAGGTGGAAATCTGTCCTTTGGACTGATGAGTCAAAATTCGAGAATTCTGGTTCCAACGACTGTGTCTTTGTGAGACGCGGAGTAGGTGAATGGATGATCTCTGCATGTGTGGTTCCCACCGTGAAGCATGGAGAAGGAGGTGTGATGGCGTGGGGTGCTTTGCTGGGGACACTGTCAGTGATTTATTTAGAATTCAAGGCACACTTCACAGCATTCTGCAGCGATACGTCATCCCATCTGTTTTGCGCTTAGTGGGACTATCATTTGTTTTTCAACAGGGCAATGACCCAACACACCTTCAGGCTGTGTAAGGGCTATTTGACCAAGAAGGAGAGTGATGGAGTGCTGCATCACATGACCTGGCCTCCACAATCACCCTATTATTCTACAATGTA
Organism: Oncorhynchus mykiss; assembly: GCF_013265735.2. NCBI lineage: Eukaryota > Metazoa > Chordata > Actinopteri > Salmoniformes > Salmonidae > Oncorhynchus > Oncorhynchus mykiss. The sequence goes on along the minus strand of NC_048574.1, from coordinate 36,153,802 downwards.
GAAAATAGTAAAAATAAAGAAAAACCCTTGAGTGAGTAGGTGTATCCAAACCTTTGACTGGTAGTGCATATATAATACATTTTTACACACTCAATATTTCTTTGTTGTAAATGTTTTGGCGCCAAACTGGTGGTAGTTGTGAAAAAGTCTATATTTGGCAAAGTTAATTGAAAATAAGTTAATTGAAATTAATGCCATTGTTAATTAGATGCTATTTTCATTAATTAGGTTATTTTCTTTTGAACCATATGGTCAATTCAGTAGAATTATGGACACATAAATACTATATATGAATACACTTTTTAAAAGTTATTCAAGTATACATTTCCAAAGTTACCATAGATTACCTGTTAATTACCTAAATGAATGAAGATTCCAGTAACTTTAGTAAATGACCGGTAGCTTTGCAACCCTAAACCAGAGTGAGTTAAGGCACAGTGCACTATTCAGACCCCTTGACTTTGTCCACATTTTGTTATGTTACATCCTTATTCTAAAATGGATTAAGTAAAAGCATTTCCTCATCAATCTACACACAATACCCCATAATGACAAAGCAAAAACATTATTTACATAAGTATTCAGACCCTTTACTATGAGACTCGAAATTGAGCTCAGGTGCATCCTGTTTCTACAACTTTATTGGAGCCCACCTGTGGTAAATTCAATTGATTGGACATGATTTGAAAAGGCACACACCTGTCTATATTAGGTCCCACAGTTGAAATTGCATGTCAGAGCAAAAACCAAGCCATGAGGTCAAAGGAATTGTCCGTAGAGCTCCAAGACAGGATTGTGTCGAGGCACAGATCTTGGGAAGGGTACCAAAAAATGTCTGCAGCATTGAAGGTCCCCAAGAACACAGTGGCCTGCATCATTCTTAAATGGAAGAAGTTTGGGACCACCCAGACTCTTCCTAGAGCTACCCCAGTAGGGTGGGTGTGTGGAGGGAGGGAGGATGTGGAGCGGAGCACCCATTGCATCTGGAGTCATGTGTCTGCTGGGTGAATTGATCTATGCTAAAGGTCACAGTAACCTTACAGAGAATATAAGCACTGAGTGATCACATCACCTGGAAAGAATAGGACTCCACCTACACTATATGGCAGGCCTCTCTGCTTTACAATACAGTCCTGCTTCAACTCCTGAGCTGCCTCATCTGAGGTAATTGACGTCTGACTTTCGACCTGTGGCTACGGCAGGCCAGCCTGGAGGTTACCTCTGTCCGAGTTTGAGCAGAATTGAAGTCTCTCATAGGTAGCATAAACACTATCATTGCTGGAAAACAAATTTCAAATCATTCATGAAAGAGGTAGAGTGAATGAAAAAAACTCCATCTCAACGCATTCACATCAAAGCCTAATCATATTTATTGACTGCTGCTACTAGAGACTGAGTTGGATGGTAGAGGTGTCGGATGAAACAATTTTAACACAAGACCATGCGGTGACAGAGAGGGATCCCATTTGTTAAAAAAGACTAAGTTAGGATGAGAGAGAAAGAGAGAGAGAGAGCCTGTTGGCCTGGGGGTAGGTTTATGACAGTCATAAATACCTCTTTCCCCCTTTTTCTTCTCTCTACCCTACTGATGTTACATTTGCAAACCCCTTGGTTAACATAGAGATTCTGGGAACATCAGAAGGTGGGGGGAAATGAACTATATTCTGGTAATCCGACCAATTGAACATATGCGGTGGTACTTAATGAATATGATGTCAGTTCGGGTTGTCATCTGAGACATTCTCATCAATTATAAGATGGCATAAACTCTACAGTGAAAAGTCGACACATCAGAGTTATCGGATTCACATGGAATTGTTGTTCAATTTAAATGTTTGAATATGAAATTATTCGTGATGGGATGAAATGTGATTTTAGCTTCTAAAATGTGAGATTTGGGTTTTCATAAGATAGGGCTCTGCTCAATCAGTGGCCCGCCCCTGTGAAGGGACATGGGCTATAAAACTTTTTAAACACGCCCTCCTCTCCCTTCCTATATGAAGCCTTGACAACAATATAAGCTCCTGTTCCGAGGATGTGAGGACGACGGTCCGATGTCAGAATGCTTCAGATAATAACTACAGAACGAAGCCAACATCAGCGTGAGCTTTGGATGCGAATGGTATGAACTTTGAACTCTTATTCACTACAGTGATACCTCCTAGCCGTTGAGTTAGCAGCAACAGCAGCTGCAAACGAGGGTTAGGAAGGAACAGACAGAGTATCCCGTCTATCACACAACGACGTTACTACAACGTATTCAATTGACCACCAGAGACATTCTTCAAAGTACAAAGGACTCGGTTTGGCAACACGGCCTTCCATCTACCACCAACCTACCGAAGCGCAGCTCAGAGTAAATATTTATTGCATTTTCCTTTTCCAAATGGGCGGTCATTTGGAATGCATAAGATACTATATTTACGATAGCACGGCTTCGCCCTTTGTTCCTCAGTCTTCCCGCTCTTTCACTCAAACCCAGACCCTGTTCTTTTGTGTAACAAGCTGTCATATCTGTTCTGCCCGCTAGGAACGTTTTCCTTTATGACGTAATTTGTAGTCAAGTTATGATTAATTCTGTGTATGTGTAATTCTGTGTGATTAGTTAGGTATTTACTAAATAAATAATTCAACCCAATTTTGTATTGCTGATTCAACTTGTTAGCCAGGGTTCGTGAAGATAACCAAGAATTTACAACTTTCAGATGAGACTGAATTAAGGTGATGATTAATATTGACTGCTATTGATGTAAAATATTACTAGGTCTTTAAGAGTTTATTCGGAAGATAACAGCTCTATAAATATTATTTTGTGGTGCCCCGACTCTCTAGTTAATTACATTTACATGATTAGCTCAATCAGGTAATATTAATTACGGATAAATTATTTTATAGAATAGCATGTCACTTAATGCGGCATAGCCAAAGACACGACACTGTCCAGTATTATATACATGGCTATGATAATATAATTTTACAGTTATTTGAGTGCATTACACCTATATCTAAATACGCCATCAGGAGGATAAACAAGGGGAAATTCACCATACCACAGTCTGCCTACGTAGGATACTAGCTTAATCCACTGGGAAGTTGTAAACCAGATGTATAGTGTATACGTGGTGAAAGACCTCTTCCATCACATACAGACATGCCAAAACCTCGCCACCATCCTCATTGGGAATGTCAACACTATGACTCTGGCCTGTATTCATTTGCTTGCCAGATGCTCTCATCCCTGGACATCAAACACTTGTCTTTTACCCTTTGACAGGTAGCTTACACTCACAAACTGCTTTTCATCAGCCACAGTTTATTACACATAGCGTTATCTGCTGCTAAAATGTTACCGTGTTAATATGGGGTGTTGAGACATTTGGTTCAGCATTATGCCATTGGAGGACTGCCTGAAAGCACTGGGACTGAGTAATCTGAGGGTGTTCCTATAGAAATAGCATAGTAGTAAAAGCATAAGTAGCTCATTTGAATGGTTTTCAGCCTCATTCCATGTGAATAAAATATCATTGTGAGAGAATGTACTGTGGATACATACAGAACCAGTCAAAAGTTTGGACACACCTACTCCTTCAAGGATTTTTCTATATTTTTACTAATTTCTACATTGTAGAATAATAGTGGAGACATCAAAACTATGAAATAACACATATGGAATCATGTAGTAACCAAAAAGTGTTAAACGAATAAAATACATTTTGATTCTTCAAAGTAGCCACCCTTTGCCTTGATGACAGCTTTGCACACTCTTGGCATTCTCTCAACCAGCTTCAACTGGAATGCTTTTCCAACAGTCTTAAAGGAGTTCCCACATATGCTGAGCACTTGTTGGCTGCTTTTCCTTCATTCTGTGGTCCAACTCATCCCAAACCATCTAATTTGGGTTGAGGTCCGGTGATTGTGGAGACCAGGTAATCTGATGCAGCACTCCATCACTCTCCTTCTTGGTCAAATAGCCCTTACACAGCCTGAAGGTGTGTTGGGTCATTGTCCTGTTGAAAAACAAATGATAGTCTCACTAAGCGCAAAACAGTTGGGATGGCGTATCGCTGCAGAATGCTGTGGTAGCCATGCTGGTTAAGTGTGTCTTGAATTCTAAATACATCACTGACAGTGTCACCAGCAAAGCACCCCCACACCATCACACCCCCTCCTCCATTCTTTACAGTGGGAACCACATCTGCAGAGAACATCAATTCACCTACTCCGCGTCTCACAAAGACATGGTGGTTGGAAACAAAAATCTCAAGTTTGGACTCTTCAGACCAAAGGACAGATTTCCACCAGTCTAATGTCCATTGCTCGTGTTTCTTGGCCCCAGCAATTATTTTCTCCTTATTGGTGTCCTTTAGTAGTAGTTTCTTTGCAGCAATTCGACCATGAAGGCTTAATTCACTCAGTCTCCTCCGAACAGTTGATGTTGAGATGTGTCTGTTGCTTGAAATCTATAAGGCATTTATTTGGGCTGCAATTTCTGAGGCTGGTAACTCTAATGATCTTATCCTCTGCAGCAGAGGTAACTCTGGGTCTTCCTCTCATGTGACGGTCCTCATGAGAACAAGTTTCATCATAGCGCTTGATGGTTTTTGCGACTGCACTTGAAGAAACTTTAAAAGTTCTTGAAATTTTCCGGATTGATTGACCTTCATGTTGACCTTAATGATGGACTGTCATTTCTCTTTGCTTATTTGAGCTGTTTCTTTTCCAATATATGGACTTGGTCTTTTACCAAATAGGGCTATCTTCTGTATACCACCCATACCTTATCACAACATAAGTGATTGGCTCAAACACATTAATAAGTAAAGAAATACCACAAATTACCTTTTAACAAGGCACGCCTGTTAATTAAAATGGATTCCAGGTGACTACCTTGTGAAGCTGGTTGAGAGAAGAGTGTGCCACGTGTGTGCAAGGCTGTCATCAAGGCAAAAGGTGACTACTTTGAAGAATCGGAAATATAAAGCATATTTTGATTTGTTTAACACTTTTTGGGGTACTACATGATTCCATATGTGTTATTTCCTAGTTTTGATGTCTTCACTATTATTCTACAATGTAGAAAATAGTACAAATAAATAATAACCCTGGAATGTTTCGGTGTGTCCTTACCTTTGACTGGTACAGTATACTGTAAATATCAGTGCTCGAGCGATGCAGAGTTAGGAACTTTATCTTAACAGGGAAGTCTGAATGTATGTAAACAACGTTGTAGAGGGCTTAATGGGAAGACAGAAGAGAGGTGTACTGTCACGAACGTCGTCAGGGAAAGTTACCGGACCAAGGTGCAGCGTGGTAAGCGTACATTTCTTTTTATTTTGAATGTCGCCAACAAAAACAACCATGAAGCTTACTAGGGCTATACAGGCCACTAACAAAGACAGCTGCCTCTGATTGGGAACCACACTCGGCCAAACACGCAGAACTACAAAACATAGAATGCCCACCCCACATCACACCCTGACCTAACCAAATGGAGAAATAAAATGGCTCTCTATGGTCAGGGTGTGACATGTACACAGTGAGACAGGACATTAGAGTGCCTCTAGCCTCCACTGTGGTCAGAAAAACATTGTTTGTTGCTGTCTGTAAACAGCAGAAGGGTTTGAGGGTAAAGACCAGGGGTCTGACAGATGGTTGCTGATGTAAATTGGTCCATATTGATTTGCAGCATGCTAGTTGTGACCCAGAAATACCTTCCCTATTTTTACCCCATTGCATGCGCACACAGTACGTCAGAGAATTGACAGTGACAGTCAAAAACACAGAGCGCTGTCCTCACCCTAACTGTGCTTTGACGAGCAGCTCAAATGCCAACGCCAGCCTCCCAGCAGGCCTGTCTCCATCAGCAAACAAGGCTCTGGAGGATCATAGTTAGAGCTGAGCATCACCCACGTAGAAAGGCACCCCACTGACAAGTGCTGTGTAGAGACAGCTACGCATCACAGAGATAAGAGTCCACTGTGGCATCACTAATGGGCAGAGACATCATGGGGCTCTGTGGTCAACAACATCCCTGACTATCTCTGAAGCTGAACTGCCTTGATGCCTTGCACAGACACATGCCTGCCTGCCTGCCTGTCTGTCAGTTTGCATAGAAGATCAACTGAAACTGTCAGAGGACTCATGGGAGGATTTTGTGGACATATTCAGCAATTACAGTGCTGAGTGGGAAGAAGAGAAGTCGCTGATATAAGTTCTACACAAATAAAATGAAGTGTTTCGTAACACTAAAATGAGTGGCAAATGAGCTACCACCACCTTAAACATAAACTTTGCTGGAGTATTTAGTAGCCCCATTCATTCTTTCCTTTACACGGATCAGTCGTCCTGGTCCCTTTGCAGAAAAACAGCCCCAAAGCATGATGTTTCCACCCCCATAATTCACAGTAGGTATGGTGTTCTTTGGATGCAACTCAGCATTCTTTGTCCTCCAAACACAACGAGTTGAGTTTTTACCAAAAAGTTATATTTTGGTTTCATCTGACCATATGACATTCTCCCAATCTTCTTCTGGATTATCCAAATGCTCTCTAGCAAACTTCAGACGGGCCTGGACATGTACTGGCTTAAGCAGGGGGACATGTCTGGCACTGCAGGATTTGAGTCCCTGGCGGCGTAGTGTGTTACTGATGGTAGGCTTTGTTACTTTGGTCCCAGCTCTCTGCAGGTCATTCACTAGGTCCCCCCGTGTGGTTCTGGGATTTTTGCTCACCGTTCTTGTGACAATTTTGATCCCACGGGGTGAGATCTTGCGTGGAGCCCCAGATCGAGGGAGATTATCAGTGGCCTTGTATGTCTTCCATTTCCTAATAATTGCTCCCACAGTTGATTTCTTCAAACCAAGCTGCTTACCTGTTGCAGATTCAGTCTTCCCAGCCTGGTGCAGGTCTACAATTTTGTTTCTGGTGTCCTTTGACAGCTCTTTGGTCTTGGCCATAGTGGAGTTTGGAGTGTGACTGTTTGAGGTTGTGGACAGATGTCCTTTATACTGATAACAAGTTCAAACAGGTGCCATTAATACAGGTAAAGAAGAAGTTACAGGTCTGTGAGAGCCAGAAATCTTGCTTGTTTGTAGGTGACCAAATACTTATTGTCCACCATAATTTGCAAATAAATTCATTACAAATCCTACAATGTGATTTTCTGGATTTTTATTCTCTTTTTGTCTGTCATAGTTGAAGTGTACCTATGATGAAAATTACAGGCCTCTCTCATCTTTTTAAGTGGGAGAACTTGCACAATTGGTGGCTGACTAAATACTTTTTTGCCCCACTGTACATTTGCCATCTTACTGCCCCAGCATTCAGGGGTTACATTTATTGCCTCCCCTGTCCAACTTTCACTCCATAATAAAGGTGGAATTTCACAAAAATATATTATCTCTAGGCCATATTCAGACTTGAGATAAGATGATTTAACATGACTTGAGTCCATGTTAAGTCTACTCATCTCAAGTCTGGAACGGGCTCCAGTGCTCAGTGTAACAAGGGTGGTTTAGCACACCAGTTTAGTCTTGAAGACTGGCTGAGTGCACTAAGGCAGTGTTTTGACAAGTGGGAGACCCGGTTTCACATCCACCTTCTTACATGAATGCCATTGATGAAGGCCCGCTATACACATGTGACCTCTGCTATAACTTGCATAGCCCTAAACATTTTGATTGTAACATTATTTATAATCTCACAATGGGCTTGGCAACTGTAGCTTATAATTAGTGCTAAAGTCTACCCTGGAAAAATGATTCAATTCCCAGTGTCTTCTTTCAAATGTTAATCAAAATATTTAATGAAAATACTCAATCAATATTTATGCTATAAACCATTTACAATTTAAAACCATTTGATTGTATGGGAGACAGTCTGCCAAAACATAATTTTAATGTTTTAATGTTGCCTTTTAAATGCACTGAAACACCAAAAGTATTTTCCCAACACTCACTTAAGAACAGAATTATTCAGATTAAAGAACCAATTTGGGTGTTTCAGAGTACTTCCAGTCTATTTTTAAATACATTCAGTGTATCATAACATTTACATTGGGTTTACATTAAAACAGCAGATCTCACCATAGGCACACTACTTTTTATGGTTTTATTACACAATGACGGTGTTGTGAGTCTTTCTATTTTAACAGTGTACACTCCCAAAACAAGAAAACAGACAGACCAGTTAAAAGATTGTAATACAAGGGTGGGTTGGAAAGGTTATGATTATAATTGCCCAAATGAGGTAGCCTTGTAATTACAAGACTGTGCAGTGAACATTCATGTAAGCTTGTGAGATTGAGAGGCTTGCGAGGCTAGAAATGAGGCTGAGAACAGATGAATCCATTGCTCTGTTGACTTACTAGGATACTTCAAAACAGAATCAATATATAGTAAGCCCTTTCATGAGTAAATACATGTTTGCTCTCAGGGTTTGATACCCAGTTCAATCACAAATAGATATCTCATGTGTAAGTGGCCCTCATGCTAATATCCTTGCTTCTGTGCTATACAAACGGTCCTTCCCTAGACAATGAGCTCTATCCTGTAGGGAGAGTCATAATAACAGCCTGTCAGCCAGTCATGGATAATTAAGTGTTGATTTCACCTTGCCTGGTGGGACCCCAGGGACTGAGGATGCTATCACTGTCTGACTATCACTGTTTATAAAACGAATAATATCCCTCATCACACTGACCGCTGCATTTCAACCAGCCACTGTTTACCATGAATAAAGCTAAAATAAACACAATCGCCCATGCAGACACACATAAACATTGAGCCAATGCTGCTTTCTTATCTGACCGCTATGAACGCCCTCTAGCCAAACACGTTTCCTCAGCACAGCAATAAGGACCAGGCTAATGATGCAGACAGTCAATATGGAAGAGGAGGGGCAGCTTCTACACTAAATGTACCAGAGAGAGAGAAGGACGACATTAAACAAGTTTTAAAAAGCTGAAATAAATTACGAAAAACATTACCAACACTGAAAGTTAACAAAAATGTAACTTTTTTTTAATACTCTTCTGTGGCTGTAAAAGAGCTGGATCTAGGCTTTGGGGTTAAAAGAAAAAAAAATAGATATAGTACCAGTCAAAAGTTTGAACACACCTTTCATATATGAGATTCTTCAATGTAGCCACCCAATACCTTGTTGACAGCTTTGCACACTCTTGGCATTCTCTTAACCAGCTTCATGATGTAGTTACCTGGAATGCATTTCAATTAACAGGTGTGCAATGTTAAAAGGCAATTTGTGGAATTTCTTTCCTTCTTAATACATTTGAGCCAATCAGTTGTGTTGTGACAAGGAAGGGGTGGTATACCGAAGTTACCCTTGTTTGGTAAAAGACCAAGTCCATAGTATGGCAAGAACAGCTCAAATAAGCAAAAATAATTGACAGTCTATCATTGCTTTAAGACATGAAGGTCAGTCTATACGGAAAATTTAAAGAACTTGGAAGTTTCAAGTGCAGTCGCAAAAAACATGAAGAGCTATGATGAAACTGGCTCTCATGAGGCCTGCCATAGGGAAGGAAGACCCAGAGTTACCTCTGCTGCAGAGGATAAGTTCATTAGAGTTACCAGCCTCAGAAATTGCAGCCCAAATAAATGCTTCACAGAGTTCAAGTAACAGACACGTCTCAACATCAACTGTTCAGAGGAGACTGAGTGAATCAGGCCTTCATGGTCGAATTGCTGCAAAGAAACCACTACGAAAGGACAGCAATAAGAAGAAGAGACTTGCTTGGGGCAGGAAACACAAGCAATGGACATTAGACTGGTGGAAATCTGTCCTTTGGTCTGATGAGTGCAAATGTGAGATTTTTGTTTCCAACCACCGTGTCTTTGTGAGACGCGGAGTAGGTGAACGGATGATCTCCGCATGTGTGGTTCCCACCGTGATTCATGGAGGAGGAGGTGTGATGGTGTTGGGATGCTTTGCTGGTAACACTGTCAGTACTTTATTTAGAATTCAAGGCACACTTAACCAGCATGGCCACTGCTGCATACTGCAGCGATACGCCATCCCATCTGGTTTGCGCTTAGTGGGACTCATTTGTTTTTCAACAGGACAATGAACAAAACACACCTCCAGGCTGTGTAAGGGCTATTTGACCAAGAAGGAGAATGATGGTTTTGCATCACCAGACCTCAACCCAATTAAGATGGTTTGGGATGAGTCGGACCACAGAGTGAAGGAAAAGCAGTCAATAATTGCTCAGCCTATGTGGGAACTCCTTCAAGACTGTTGGAAAAGCATTCCAGGTGATGCTGGTTGAGAGAATGCCAAGAGTGTGCAAAGCTGTCATCAAGGCAAAGGGTGGCTACTTTGAACAATCTCAAATATAAAATATATTTTGATTTGTTTAACACTTTTTTTTGGTTACTGCATGATTTCATATGTGCTATTTCATAGTTTGATGTCTTCACTATTATTTTACAATGTAGAACATAAAGAAAACCCCTGGAATGATTAGGTGTGTCCAAACTTTTGATTGGTTCTGTACATTTGGGGTTGGGGGCCCCCTGAAGGTCTCCCCCATAGAATTAGGAATTAGAATACTAGAATGGCCATGAAACTTCTAATGACGGGATAAAGGTCAGCCATTTTGGTCAGGGAGTTGTTCAACCATGGTTTGCCAGTGCTGTAATAAGATATTGTGCCATTATGACAACATTCCATTAAAACAATGCAGTCAATCCACAGCCATACACTGGCTGGAATCAGTAGATGACAGGACTTAGACAAGTACTGATATTGTATCATATAATAACTCTCAGCTTTCAAAGAATACAAAAATGTGGACATTTATGGTCTTTGTTTTACTTTCCTGCATAAGTCAAATCCGGATTATGCCTCTACTGCCATTTATTCCAATTAGACTGGGTTGGATTTCTCCCTGACCAATATGGCTGCCATTTTCACCCCATTCTGGAATTTTGAGGGTTTATGACATAGCCTCTCTAGTATTTGAATAGGACTTCTATGGTAGGCCCCCTCCCCGAACAGTCGTAAAAAAATAATAACAATTGCTGTAACACTGCAAAATGTTCTCTCAGCATCATGGCAACGTGTAGAATAGCAGGAAAATAGCTTTAAAAATGCTCAATTATCTCTGCCTTATTGCAAAATGTGTAGAATAGCATGGGATTAGCTATAAAACTGCACGTGTTCCTCTCTGCCCCATGGCAATATGTGTAGAATTGCAGGAAATTAGCTTCAAAATGCACAACTCTTTTAGAATCATTGCAAAACATGTAGAATAGCATGAGATTAACTATAAAACTGCAAATTGTTATCCTTACCCGATGGCAAAATGTGTAGAATTTTAGGGGGGGGGGGGGGGGGGGGGCTAACAGGTGGCTATCGTACCTCTGACACACAGACTAAGACACAGATACACAAACGCTCCACATTGCCACCAGTAAAACATGAACCATTTGGTTGAATCGGAAAGTCCACCTGCATTTGACAAGTCTAAACAGCACAGCCATACCAGAGGCCTCTATCAATCAGCTGAGCATGGAAATTATAAACACTTCCAACTCTGAGCTGGTGGGAATCATCTTTCTTTCACATAGATTTACTCACTACTGCATGCAACGGATTTTAGGTGAAACATTATAAAAAAGAAGAAACCAGCACACTGCTCTTGACTGACAGCTGTCACTATGGTGACTGATCATATCTCTAAGAGACTGACATAAGCCAGTCCTTAAGTTTGTGGAGTACAGATACTTGTGGCAGGAGACAGACGGTGTGAGGCTGGGACAGATAAGGAGTCTTACCTGTACGGAGTTTGAGTACGCCCCTCTCTCCTCCATTGGCGGGAACACCTGCCGTCCTGCTCCCCTGAAGAAGCGAAACAGGGCAATAAGAACCCACCGCAGCATAATGCCTGTGTTTCTATTGCTTCCTCTTATCTCTCTGTCTCTTTTTCTTTATCTCTGTGTTTCGTTTTCTATTTGTCTCTGTCCTTCAGCCACTAATAATATCTTTCTATCAGTCTCTTTGGCTCTCTTCATCTATTACTCTCCTGGTTGTCAGAGTAAGTGGAGACAGTCTCAGTACATAAACAAGCCTACACATTTCTGTGCATGCTCCAGGCTTCTCTCTCGTTCTAACACTCTCTCTGTCTCTCTCTCAAGACTCTCTTCAAATCTCCTCCCCTCCAACATTCTCTCCACTCAGCCCCACCCCCCTTGTCTGTCATAATAATACTGTGAGTGGGGTTATTATGTTGTGTGTGTGTGTGTGGTTTAGGCAATCCGTATGTGCACACTTGTATGGAAACTGCATGTTTGTGTGAATGTCTGTGAATATCCCCAATGTCATCCCCACCTGCTCCAGAACAACTGCAGGGTTCCAAAAACAGACAGAGGAGCAAAGAGGAAATACCTTCAGAAGTATCTCACTCTCCCCCCTCTGTCTTTCGCTCGCTCGCTCTCTCACTCACACGCACGCTCACACGCACGCACGCTCACACACACTCACGCTCACACACACACACACACACACACACACAGTGATATTGATCTTTAAGTGCCGGTGAGTGAGAGAGATATTGTTTCAGACCAGGGTCAGAGAGGCTTGCTGGCTCAGTGGGGGTTGCCTTTGTGCAAGCTCCTGTAACAGAAGGCTTCATGGAGCAACATTCTATCACATTAGCTTACAATAGCACTGTCAGGTTGGTCTGTAGAGTACCGTAGGTAGCCTGTGATAACTAGTTGGTTTTAAATGTAATTAAATTAAGGTATTAAATAAGTTTTAATAATCCAGGAGGATGATTGTTACATCAATGTGACATCAATGATGATGTTTGGTCCCATGATGAGGCATCTCTATTGACACAATATCCATTTGACTCTGAGTCATATTAGCAACAAAACAGTCAAGAGGTGGTAGGTAGCATCATATGACTTTCCAGATAAAAGGTTTGGTTAATGATAGGCAAAGGCTGAACACAGATAGGACATTGGGGGAATAATATGCAACACAATGTCCTTTATATGATAATGAGGGCAAATAACAAAGACCCTGATATCATAACTGGCCTGTCCCCTGTCAAGAGTTACTGAAAATATTTTCAGTTACCTACTGAAAAGCACAGCAAAGAAAACAACCATAAATCCACCAGCATGTGCAATTGGCATAACTTTGAAATGAGACACAGATAATAAGACAAAGAAGGGCCTCCTGAGTGGCGCAGCGTTCTAAAGCACTGTATTGCAGTGCTTGAGGTGTAACTACGGACCTGTGTTCGATCCCATGCTGTGTCACAACTGGCCATGACCAGGAGTTCTATAGGTCGGTCCACAATTGGCCCAGCGTCGTCTGGGTTAGGGGAGGGTTTGGCCGGGGGGGGCATTATGTAGCTCATTGAGCTCAAGCGACTCCTTGTGGTGGGCCGGGCGGGTGCAGGCTGACTTCAGTTGTCAGTAGAACAGTTTTTCCCCTGACACATTAGTCCAGCTGGCTTCCTGGTTAAGTGGGCGGGTGTTAAGGAGCATGGTTTGGCGGGTAATGCTTCGGAGCACGCTTGACTCAACCTTCGCCGAGCCCTTTTGGAAGTTTTAGGGATGAGACAAGATCATAATTGAAATTGTGAGAAAAAGGGGGAATAATAATAAGACAAATAAAACTTTATAGGCTCGTGTGATTCTATTAGCTCTGAATAAAATAAACTCAATCTCCCATCAAGCTTAAAAACTGAATTACAGTATATGGGTCTTTCTATAAACTAGGGTATCAGTGAGGATTTCCTACACTGGACAACTTTTTACGGCTGTGGATAAGTAATTGATAACAATCTGACAATTATTTTCATGTCATTACATTAAGACATAAGGGGGGGGGGGGGGGTCATAGCTATATTCAATGAAATTCACGAGTTGATTTAAAACCTGTTTAACAATTTATCATGGTTGGTGTCTTGGCGGATTTGTCCAAAATCGTGTGACATAAAACCATTTCTGTAGTAACCAAAGAAATGTTAAACAAATCAAAATGTATTTTATATTTGAGATTCTTCAAAGTAGCCACCCTTTGCCTGGATGACAGGAAAATAAATCACTCCACAGAGCTGGGCTTTATGGAAGAGTGGCCAGAAAAAAGCCACTGCTTAAAGAAAAAGGCATGTGGGAGACTATGTCTGGCGCAAACCTAACACTTCTCATCACCCCGAAAATACCATCCCCAGCATCATGCTGTGGGGATGTTTTTCATCAGCAGGGACTGGGAAACTGGTCAGAATTGAAAGAATAATGGTTGGCACTAAATACAGGGAAATTATTGAGGGAAACCTGTTTCAGTCTTCCAGAGATTTGAGACTGGGACAGAGATCACCTTCCAGCAGGACAATGACCCAAAGCATACTGCTAAAGCAACACTCGAGTGGTTTAAGGGGAAACATTTAAATGTCTTGGAAAGGCCTAGTCAAAGCCCAGACCTCAATCCAATTCAGAATCTGTGGTATGACTTAAAGATTGCTATACACCAGCAGGAACCCATCCAACTTGAGGGAGCTGGAGCAGTTTTGCCTTGAAGAATGTGCAAAAATCCCAGTGGCTAGATGTGCCAAGCTTACAGACATACCCCAAGAGACTTGCAGCTATAATTGCTGTAAAAGGTGGCTCTACAAAATATTGCCATAGGGGGGTGGATAGTTATGCATGCTCAAGTTTTCTGTTTTGTTGTTTTATTTCTTGTTTGTTACATAAGAAAACATATTTTGCATCTTCAAAGTGGTAGGCATGTTGTGTAAATCAAATGATACAAACCCCCGCAAAATCGATTTGAATTCCAGGTTGTAAGGCAACAAAATAGGAAAAATGCCAAGGGGGGTGAATACTTTCGCAAGTCACTGTATATGTTGTTATATAGGTGAGGCCAATTTGCATATACTCACATTTATTCCTCTGGGTACACATGTGGAACTGCATGAAAATCATTTTTATTTTTATTTCAAACCATTTTGAAATGTTTATCTCAATGTCACACATTAGCCCCATTGTTTATAGAAAGGACCATATCTCTAAATGGTTTAGTGAAATTTATGTGCATGAATAAAATAAACCCTGAATGAGAGTTGACTAGCAGAGAGTTAATACAAATATTCACTTGAGCAATAAGCAATTTATTGACATGACCAAACATGAGATTTAGACAAGCAATACAAATTATTATTAAAGCTAAGAAAACATTTTATAAATTTTTTCTTCATCTACCGGTATTACATTTAACTGTCTCTCTATTCTGGACAGTACGTTGTTATGAGTGGAAACTGAGTGGAATATGTCAGTATTGTAACGGAAATGGTTAGCATGCCATTAGATAAACACCTCACTCGTATTTTGTCCTTCAGATAGCCTTTAAAGATTAATGACACCAGAACACCACCAGAGAGATATATTCCTTCCTTGGTTTCTAATCTAGCCCCATGAATGACCACTGAAAAAGTTATTCTAAAACATTTTGGACCTGCAATTGGCATGCGGGGCTTCTATTAAACATAGACATTTTTAAATCAATGTCAAGTAATTAAATGACAGACCAGTCAGCAAGATCTACATGTCTGCAGGATGAGGAAGTGAGAAAAGTTGTTCTAAAATTCCATAATGAACGTAGCATTTGTGTGTCAAGTATGTGCAGGTTATGGTAACGTTGAAGCTTAATGGGGGTGGTGATGTAAGAACTGGGGGTGAATGGGAGTGCATGGTTGTTACCAGGGGTGACTGAGCCACTTCACCAGCCCTGAGTTCCTAATGTAAAGCCATTACCCACACAGCCTCATGTCTAATGACATACAGCTGAAAAATAAAAGGATATTAGAAAGCCCTTTTACTGAGCGAGAGGCACTTAGCCCCACAAGAGCACCAATAAAACTTTATGGGCGATTGAGAATGGTGGTGGGGGGGGGGTTTAATGTGCTGTAGCAACATGCCAGAAATCCAGTCTTAAACCCTTTAAGGTACATTAACATTACAATATAACCTAAGAGAATAATATTATAATGACTATCTAGTACAGTGTTTTAGGCAAGCCATATTTCCACACATAGACATATCAATGGCTAAAACAAACTATTTGCCAACAGAGATCTCGGGTGTGCCAATAATCTAATGTTGTGTTTCTATGGTGATACAGCTCTGAAGGAGAAATCCTCAAAAACTATCTGACAGCGCTTTTATTTCTGAGCATCTCCTACAGTAGGACTGGATATATTATTAATGCTTTGGCTTTTTATTATTTCACCAGGTAGGCCAGTTGAGAACAAGTTCTCATTTACAATTGCAACCTGGCCAAGATAAAGCAAATCAGTGCGACAAAAACAACACAGAGTTACACATGGAATAAACAAACGTACAGTCAATAACACAATAGAAAAATCAACCAAACAAGTCGAGCAGGATTTGAAGTGCCAAAGCATCCTGACTTCAGACATCAAAGGAATGGTAGGAGAGTGATTTTAAGAAATATAAAAACTATACACATTGTATTCAAAAGACACAGTTTAAATGTTGAATGACATACAATGATATCAACATTGCTTAATCACAATAAGGTTTTCAGATACCAATTCATAATCAGCCTAGAGCGAGAGAGAGAAACCTCTTGGGCTTCGACCAGCCAGGCACTGGACAACAGCCACAAGATCAGTCTTCTTTCCCTAAGGGCGGTGTCTAGCTAACCTTCCCTCAGATTCATTTTTATGTTAAGGTACTGTTAAAGGATTAGTCCATTAATAAAAGTGATAAACTGCACATCACTGTAATGCAACAAGCTGTCTTGAGTAATGACAGAGTTGAAGTCCTGCTCTCCAATAATTACTGACCACCACTGTTACCATAATGACATGAACAGAATGCTCGGTGTCTAAACTTAGATGGTTTTACGATTGCAGCTCTCCAACCTTGTCATTATGTCCCAATCAAAGGAGCTTCAAAGTCAACATGACATTTAGATTATTTTTCTCACGTGCCTCTAATATTTTTGTTTAAGTTCGTTGTTGTAGTGTAGTTCTATACTGCTTCCCCTACTATTACCCTCAGGTCTGTATGTTTTCATTTCAATATACTGTAGAATGTCTCTGCTCTTGTTGGGTATAATGGGTGTGGGTGAGGGCTATACTGTAGAATGAAACTGTCTCTGCTCTTGTTGGGTATAATGGGTGTGGGTGAGGGCTATACTGTAGAATTAAACTGTTTCTGCTCTTGTTGGGTATAATGGGTGTGGGTGAGGGCTATACTGTAGAATGAAACTGTCTCTGCTCTTGTTGGGTATAATGGGTGTGGGTGAGGGCTATACTGTAGAATGAAACTGTCTCTGCTCTTGTTGGGTATAATGGGTGTGGGTGAGGGCTATACTGTAGAATGAAACTGTCTCTGCTCTTGTTGGGTATAATGGGTGTGGGTGAGGGCTATACTGTAGAATGAAACTGTCTCTGCTCTTGTTGGGTATAATGGGTGTGGGTGAGGGCTATACTGTAGCTGTGGGTTAGAAATAGGGTCAAATCAACCATTATAACAGAGAAAGACATTATTTGTGGTTATTAACTTAAAATAACTTGTTTAAAAATATTTTTGAGATGAATTGAAGATGCGAAAAAGTATCTGGAAGATACTTCTGTGATGGAAAACCAGGATTAGGTTATTTCCCCTTCTGCCTTAGATCAGGAATCTGGCCTGGAAGCTGCAGGACACAGGTCACTATTGTGCTATATGAAAAAGGAAAATTAAAAAAGAAATCAAATAAAGAGCTGAGGAAAGTAGAATATGTTGCAGTCACACAAAAGGACACTACCTGGAGGTTCATAAAAGTGGCCAGCCACTTGATCAATTCGTTCTTTGATTCACAGCACAGGTACCTAAGAAGATTGCGAGAGGGAAGACGGCGGGGTTAGAGAGGCTATACCTTTACCATGATCCTCAGTGCACTAGTACCTACGGTTTACCCATCTTTAGTTGCTACTAAAGATACTCACCACTGCTGTTTGTCTCGTTCTGCCTGCTCACACACTACAGTCATCCCCCAGCTAGAAGAAGAGGAGGGAACTTACATTGTATTGACAGCTGATATGGAATCAATAGCCAAATGGTTAAGAAAATAGACCAGTAGTCATTGGAGGGTTGCTGGTTGACTCTCACCATGATGGTGGCTGTAGCCTCTTCTTGATGCCATAGTAGACTTTCAGAGCATGGACTTGACATTCCCTCTCAGGCTGAGTACTCTAGTAAAGAGTACAAATGGACAATTGTAGCTATACTGCCACATACTGTAGGTACTTCATACAGTCACAGAATAGGCCTACACATCCTCCTTCCATCCTCTGTTACCTTTACTTCTTTGTAGAGCCTGAGAGAGGTGCCATCGAGTACACAGAGGCGTCTGCTGAAGGTTCTCTTCCCCCTTTGACCCTTCTCATCACTGAACTTAATCATGCTGTTTCTGGACACGTCTACCATGGCCGCTGTGAGAGGGGACATACAACTCTAATTCACTTCACTGTGCTGATTTTCAACCATATCATTAATTAACACGTTGCCTTCCCCCTTCCCCCCCTTCGGATTCCTTTTATGTTGTCAAAACTATTCTTCACAGAAAGTATCTACAATATGTAATTTATTCAAAAGTGCTCTTGACTGGACTGGAATAATAATATATACATCGGTAATCATGCATTTACCTATGTAGATTAACATGGCCTCCATGTAGCAGTTCCGCTTGACCACCAGGTGACAGTCTTTACCCAGAGAGAAATAGATGGCCAGCGCTCGTTCCTGGTGGTGCAATGGACGCTCTGTTGGGGGAATCAGAGAAGACACATTGTATTTTACCACTAGTTTGCAGTTGAGCATTAGCGTTCATCATCAATATAAAGATATATAAAGATATCACACTTCATTCAGCTTATACATTTAAAAAGGGACTTGGCAACTGTAACTGAGGTGTTCTAATTACCCATCTCCTGGTTGTCGTTGACCAGGAAGCAGCTCCAATAGTCCCCCTGCTGTGGAGGGATGTTCCCGCGTCTCAGGACCTCACACACTAGCTCCTCGGCACTCACTGCCTGGGAGATCTGAGGGAGAAGAACAGGCAGGGTTAGCGTTAGGAGCGGACAGGGTTAGCGCTAGGAGCGGGCAGGGTTAGCATTAGGAGCGGGCAGGGTTAGCGCTAGGAGCGGGCAGGGTTAGCGTTAGGAGCAGACAGGGTTGGCTTTAGCAAGCAAGTGAACTTATATGATCATCTGGGCGCAAAGCATTGCAGAAGAACACCCCATACTGTCGCATTTGGATTCTAAGGTGAAAGGTGAGAGTGCACATGGAGCTGACCTGAACCAGCAGCTCAGAGCCCTCCTCCTTCCTCTCCAGGTAAATCCCACAGATGGTGAGAGGTGAGGGGGTCCCCTACAGAGCAGATTGAAGAGAAAGACACATCAGGCTAACAGCCATCCTCAATCCAGCAAATAGTAAGAGATAGACAGGTCATGGAAGGATTTAATAATTTCAGTTGGGTGGGAAACAACTGCTGCAAGGGGTTCTGAAAATGTCATCATGCCATAGGTGTATGCTCACCTCCTCGGCGTGTTCTTCCTGTGCTTTGATGACATGAGAGATCATGTCCAGCTGCCTCTGAAGCTGCTCAGCATTCACCTGCCACACAGACAGACACATCCATCCATCCAATTGATCAGAACATTTAATTTGGCTTCTTGTGACAACACAATACATTTCCCTCCATTTATCTATTATAAATCAGTGATGTCATCAGTGTGAGACAGACCCACTCACATTGAAAATATCTTGGTAGTTCTGGATGAGCTCCTCTACCACCTGTCCTGCGCTGTTATCAGTGCCGTCCGTCTGGAAGAGCGTGGGACCAAACACAATGGCCAGGTTGTGCATGTTCATCTGATTCTCATCTGCAAAGCACTGAACGCTTTGGGAACAGAATCAACATATTTGTACAAGAGATTTCTCAACAGCGATGCATGTCTTGAACTTTCAAAGACAAATTAGTCAATTATCTATATATAAACAATAACAATTCTACAAAAGAGACTAACCAGAATGGAGGGAAGAAACAGAGAGAAAAGAGAAGAGGACAGGCGGACAGAGGTGGAGAGTTGAGGCTAACCAGTAGAGGTGGTTGATGACAGCCCCCAGGGTGGCTCTGTTGACTGGGGGGAGGCTGTGGAGGAGGGCCTTGTACTGGGACACTCTCTCTCTTCTCTCACTGACAGCTGGTGGACAAAAAAGAAAAACACCTACACATTACAGCACAAAACTCCTTGTCATGGGGCTACCAATGATACGACTACCAAGACGAGCAGTGAAAAGCAGTGTTGTGGTCATTGTGGTCCACCTGTATTAGAATGAGGGTAGGCCAGACTCACTAGTGGTATGGAGCCATGGCAGAGAGGCCTGATGGCCATTGAAAACCCCCTCTCCCACTTCCCTGAGGAATCTCTTCAGGACGTTGGCCACATTATCCACCTGGCACACCCCTTCACTCAGACGAACCTGACGGGCGTCATGGCGGAGAGAGAGCAGCAGGGCGGCGATCTTAGAGTTCACACCACACCTCCGATAGATGCCCTCTGACTTCAAACCTGGAAAGGGGGAGGAAAACCCCCCCATAAACAAACACATAACCACTATATCATTAACACAGGCTTACAAAGACACTGATAGAATCGAATAATGGAGCTGGTAA
Source organism: Oncorhynchus mykiss (assembly GCF_013265735.2). NCBI lineage: Eukaryota > Metazoa > Chordata > Actinopteri > Salmoniformes > Salmonidae > Oncorhynchus > Oncorhynchus mykiss. The sequence goes on along the minus strand of NC_048574.1, from coordinate 36,133,079 downwards.
GAGCACATCTTTTGTTAGGTATCTGTCCCAACCGATGCCATGCTAGGTCCACTTACCATGCTGTGTGATGTAGCTAATGCAGCGGTCCACGATGACAGGGACTTCTGTCTCAGTAAGCTGCTGCTGGTCCAGGGGGCCGTCTCCTCTCCCTAAGCCCTGCTGGATGCCACTCAGCCAGCCCTGGTAGTCAGGCCTCCTGTCCCCCTCCAAACGCAGCCTCCTGCCTCTGTCCACCAGCATCACAGCAGCAGCTTCTTGCTCCACGGCTGGGACAGCACATCACATTACATCACACACTGTCTACATCAATTGTCAACCAAAGTAGCTCTATTAAAAAGTAATGTATATGTCACTAACATTTTTGGTCCACCATAATAAAAACACTTCTCCCTCTGCAGTACTTCCTTAACCTACAGTTAGGGAAAGTATTCAGACCTTTTGACTTTTTCCATATTTTCTTATGTTACAGCCTTATTCTAAAATGTATTAAATAAATGTTTTTCTCTCAATCTACACACAATAACCCATAATGACAAAGCAAAAAACGTTTACATTTTTAAAGCTATTTTTTTTTATTTTTAAATGGAGCTCAGATGCATCCAGTTTCCATTGATCATCCTTGAAATGTTTCTACAACTTGATAAAAGTCGACCTGTGGTAAATTAAATCGATTGGATATGATTTGGAAAGGCACACACCTGTCTATATAAGGCCCCACAGTTGACAGTGCATGTCAGAGCAAAAACCAAGCAATGAGGTCGAAGGAATTGTCCGTTGAGCTCTGAGACAGGATTGTGTCAAGGCACAGATCTGTGGAAGGGTACCAAAACATTTCTGCAGATTTGAAGGTCCCCAAGAACACAGTGGCCTCCATCATTCTTAAATGGATGAAGTTTGGAACCACCAAGACTCTTCCTAGAGCTGGCCGCCCAGGCCAAACTGAGCAATCGGGGAAGAAGGGCCTTGGTCAGAGAGGTGACAAGAAATCAATGGTCACTCTGACAGAGTCCAGAGTTCCTCTGTGGAGATGGGAGAACCTTCCAGAAGGACAACCATCTCTGCAGCACTCCATCAATCAGGCCTTTATGATAGAGTGGCCAGATGGAAGCCACCCCTCAGTAAAAGGCACATGACAGCCCGCTTGGAGTTTGCCAAAAGGCACCTAAACACTCTCAAACCATGAGAAACAACATTCTCTGGTCTGATGATACCAAGATGAAATGATTTGGCCTGAATGCCAAGTGTCACGTCTGGAAGAAACCTTGATCATCCCTACAGTGAAGTATGATGGTGGAAACATCATGCTGTGGGGATGTTTTTCAGCGGTAGGGACTGGAAGACTAGTCAGGATCGAGGGAAAGATGAATGGAGCAAAGTACAGAGAGATCCTTAATGAAAACCTGCTCCAGAGCGCTCAGGACCTCAGGCTGGGGCGAAGGTTCACCTTCCAACAGGAAAACGACCCTAAGCACACAACCAAGACAACGCAGGAGTGGCTTCAGGACAAGTCTCTGAATATCCTTGAGTGACTGCGCCAGAGCCCGGACTTGAACCCGATCAAACTTCTCTGGAGAGACCTGAAAATAGCTGTGCACCGATGATCCCCATTCAACCTGACAGAGCTTGAGAGGATCTGCAAAGAAGAATGGGAGAAACTCACCAAATACAGGTGTGCCAAGCTTGTAGCGTCATAACCAGGAAGACTGTAATCGCTGCCAAAGGTGCTTCAGCAAAGTACTGAGTAAAGGGTCTGAATACTTACAGTAACAGTCAAAAGTTTGGACACACCTACTCACACCTACTCACTTAAGGGTTTTTCTTTATTTTCACTTTTTTCTACACTGTAAAAAAATGAAATAACACATATGGAATCACGTAGTAACCAAAAAAAGTGTCAACCCAAAAAAATGAGATGGTTTGGGATGAGTTGGACAGCAGAGTGAAGGAAAAGCAGCCAACAAGTGCTCAGCATATGTGGGAACTCTTTCAAGACGGTTGGAAAAGCATTCCAGGTGAAGCTGTTTAAGAGAATGCCAAGAGTGTGCAAAGTTGTCAAGGCAAAGGGTGTCTACTTTGAAGAATCTCAAATATAAAATATATTTTGATTTGTTTAACACTCTTTTGGTTACTACATGATTCCATATGTTTTGTTTCATTGTTTCGATGTCTTTTGATGTATTTTTCAATGCAGAAAATGGTAAAATTAAAGAAAAACCCTGGAATGATTCGGTGTGTCCAAACTTTTGACTGGTACTGGACATAAATGTGATATTTCAGTTTCATTTTTTATACATTTGCAAAAATGTCTAAAAAACTGTTTTTGCTTTGTCATTATGGGGTATTGATTGATGAGGGGAAAAATTATTCAGTCCATTTTAGAATATGGCTGTAAAGTAACAAAATGTGGAAAAAGTCAAGGAGTCTTAATACTTTCTGAATGCACCGTATGCCCCACTGTGCCAGGTTCAGGTGTGACTCACAGAGCTCCTGTAGTTTTCGCAGGTCGATGTTATCCACTTGGTCTTCTCCGTGGAGGAGGAGGAGCAGTCTGGAGCCCCCCAGGGAGAACCAGCCCATGCAAGGACAATGGAAGCTCTGGCCCGCAGTGTAGCGCAGCCGGCCCACCCGCTCAAAGGACCAGCCCACCAGGTCCTCTGCTACAGGGGGGACCAGGGCCTGACACACAACAAGACAAGGCAGCAGCTATACATAAAACTACCATTTACCAATCTATCATAATTCTAATTGAAATCTAGTTTTAAAGAGGTGTGGTTACCTTGCCAATGACCTTGATCCACTCCCTCACCGTGTCAGGGGAATCCTCTCCAAACAGGTAGACTCTCCCAGAGTCATGGTACAGCTCAAAGGAATGACCATAACTGACTCAGCAGGAAACACAAATAGAATATATACTGTACAAATATAAACATTCTTCTGAAGCTCACAATGTTTTGGATTAAAACACTATCTATCGTGTTGTCTTACCCATGTTTCCCTTGGGGATTGACCACCAGACAAAGGACATCACTCATCTTCATCTGTCCACTCTGGCTGGAGCTCTTCTCACTCTCATAGTAGCTGAAGTTACCTTGATTCAAAGAGCACCAGCGACGACTAAAATCTACATGTTCCAAAATGCTACAATTAGCTTACGGTAACTGAATTTACATTAAAACAATGTCACTTACCAAAAAGGAATATCAAGTTCGAAATGTGCAAGTTGCTCACTAGTTCATCTGAAATTCAGATCTAAAGCATGTCCAAACAATTCACAAAAAATGTAGTTTACAAACAGAATATCAAGAATGACCCACCTCCTTTAGATTTGCGCTCTGTAACTGCTCGTGTTGAGGAGGCAGTCTTGAACAGATAACCAGTGTGTGAGATGGGGAGAGCAGCCTCTAAGATTGTGTGATCTCCAGCCCTTGACCCTGGGAGCTCTGGAGAGAGGAAAAACATATAACACTGATGATGTCACCTCTACTGAACAATGAAATACAACCCATACATTTGTGTTCAACACAACTATATGATTGATGTTACATTGCAGGCATGGATTACAGAGAATTTGATTTGATGAATGAGGCTGGTTTCATTGCTCCTACCTGTGTTGTGGTTGTGAGTGAGGAACTCCACCTGAAGTGTCTGTCCATAGTGCTGGGCCACGGACACAGGGCTGGGCAGCTCTGGATCACCTGTATAACAGTTCACATCTGCTCCACAGAACACCAGCGACAGAGTCTCCAATACATCACCTGTCTGAATGGTGTTGCACAGAGCCTGAGAGATAAGGAAAAGGACAGAGAGGGGAGAGAGAGGAGGAGGCGAGAGAGAGAGAGAGAGAGTGAGAGATAGAGGGGGAGGTAGAGAGATAATCAAGGAGCAGAGAAGACAAGTCTGAACTTTTGAGAGCAACAGATGGAGAGAGAGAGCAAATTAGAGAAAATCTGAGCCTCACTTTGTTGAGGGCTTCCTGTTGGCCAAACAGTGCATGGTAGCAGCGGTATTTCCCCTGGCAGTACTTGGCAGTAACAAAGCGCTGGCGCTCCTCTCTGTCACTTGATGGACAGAGCATCTCACTTGGTGGAATGTTAGCTGCCCAGAAAAGGTTTACTTTGTCGTTACCTAGCAACAGGAACAGCTGGTGAACAGGGAGTGACATTAGAACCTTGACCTGAAAAACAAGTTATTTTATTAACAGGGTGAACAATGACAAAATCTAATTTTCAAAGACAACATACGTGTATAATACAATTATACAAATAAGATAGAAAGCATAGTGTGAGGAACATAAACAGAGGAAGCCAGTCATATGGGTGGTGAGAATGCAATGTTACTAATCCATGTAATCCATGTAGAATACAAATGAGAAACTGTACCTACCTGATTTTCAGTCCACGCCTTTTCATCCATCTTCAGACTGCGGACTTTGGACACACTCTGGCCCAGGCCCATGTGCACCCCTAAACCACAGAGGAGTGGATTAAAGAGAGTTAGATTTCAATATCCTCTACCAGGCACTGTTATCTAACATACCAATGTGATACAATTTTTGTTAACCTGACATATTTGAATATGATCATTATAGAATCTAATCAAAGCTTTTGAGTCTTGATCCATTAGTTTACGAGGCTGGACTGACCTCTGGAAATGGTTCTGTACCTGCACAGCATTTGCAGAGGACCACACACAGGTTGACAGAGGCCCAGTCTGGGTGGGGGGCGCCACAATCTGCACAGCGCTGGTTGGCCTCCTCAGACCAGATCTTCTGGGCCACCGCGTTGCTGGACAGAGAGTGACTGACACAGGCCTGCAGGGCCTCAACCCACTGCTCCCTCTGCTGCTCCGACTCGGCCACAAAACTAACCACACAGAACAGAGGTCACAGGGGTTTCACTGTGGGATGTCATTAAAGGGTCAAAGGTCAGTCTCACTCACCTGAATGTCCTGTAGATGGTGGTGAGGTTGAAGGACCGTTTGTCTGTGCCCTTCACAGTACCCAAATTCATCTCAATGGAGGTGATGCCAACACCCTGGCTGTGCTCCTGATGACATGAACATCACAGTTTTTTAACATTTCTTAGCAACTCAAAAATGTAGCTAGTCTTAGCTGTTTGAATGGCAGCCTCATCACATAAATTGTGAATTCACTGACTGGCTATAGCTAGATCATCTATATCCTTATCTGCATGAGTAATCATTATTGATATCAATGTTTATTCCCCAAATATATAAGTGTCTCCTCACAGTATAATTTGTTTAATTTCTGATCCAGAAAATTACTCATAAAAGCCATATCTGTAGCTATGTCATCCTTGAATTGTACAGACAGAATATGACATCTTCATCAAAAAGTAGAAATGACAGACAAAATGTAGTGATAAACAAAAATGTTGTTGAGGCTAATTTAATTAAGCCTAAATTAGCATTATTATTAACTGTTATGATTTATATGGAGACCTTTGCCTGTCAACTTTAAGAATACATAAAGGACTTTCATGCACGTTTAAAAAATATATATTTCAGAACAAATGCATGCACACATGCACCGTGGATACACACCTCAGCGTTCCTATAGAGGAAAACACTGTCGGCACAGATGACTACATAGAGCTTGGAGCGCAGTCCACTCATCTCCAGGTATCCCTGCTTACTAATGAGCGAGACTCTACTAGCACGCTGTCCACACGTAGCACTGAAGTTCATAAGGGACTTCTCCATGCTGTTACAACGCTGCTGAATAGTCTCTTTCAGTACTGACACCCATTCCTCCCTGACGGCTGAAAACACACACACACACACACATCAAATCAAATTGTATTTATCACATGCACCGAATACAACTGGTGTAGACTTTACATCAATAACGCCCACAAATTACTCATATTTCCTCATTGTGACCATTGTTACTTTAGGCTGAACACTTACTGTTGTTCTCAGCACGGAACAAGAAAGTCCTGTTCCTTGTCACCACTTCAAACTTCTGTCCTCCAACATTAAGCACTTTAGTGACAGACAGTATGGCTATGATCCGCTTTGAGTAGACCTCCTGATGAAAAGAAGAGAGGACGAGGAAGAAGAGGAAGGGCTATAATAAGTAAGGTATTAAACAGTAGACAGTGTGATCTGTGAACCTATGTGTGGCTCTATGGAAGACGTCTGGACCTTCTCATTTTGAAAGTATCGAAGGTACTGTGCATCCAACATCACCCAACGCTTCTGGAAAACAAGGGTCCTGCAGATAAAACAGAGATGACTTACACTCTCATGCATACACACACACACATGCATGAACCAACACACAAATGCACACATGCATGTACAAGCACACAAACCCTTCTCTCTTACCCCTGAGGTGGGGTCTTGTGCAGCCAGCCCATCTTGATAACAGGTGAGTGGTGAAAATCAGGGTTGAAGGATTGTGACAGTGTGCAGCCAAGATAGATACTGTCTTCATCAACAGATGTTCTCCTGAGATATTAGACACCCACATAAGCAGCAAGGACATGAATGTTCCCCTTATCTCATCATGTTTGCAATAACAAAAACATGTCGACGAAGGCTTCACACACAAACTCACATGTAAAACAGTTCAACAGAAACACACCTGTTTTCCTCAATGTCCTCGTACTCAGCCTCATCCACACTAAACTGACTGTGGAAACAGTTCTGCATGGCCCGCAATGCATCCTCCTATGGTGCAGAATACAAAATGCAAACAATGGATCAAAATATCATCCTTCACACTTTAATAACTTGTGTACAAAAATAACTCTGGCATGTGTACAATCGCTAACATAAACGCCCAACATTCAATCGCTCTAAACATCTGTAATCACACACAAGAAGAGGAAAATAGTACATTCAAGTAGTACATACACACCCACACATACAGATGTACAGTATAACTTACATTGTCTGCCATGACATCTGTGTCTGGCCTCTCTTAACTCCAGAACAGCTATACAGGTTAGCTGTGACAAAGAGGTGGAGACAAACAACTGAAGCCAAAGGATTACAGTAAAGGAATCGTTTCTCTGTTATGCCGCGTCACAGGTCCCAATGAAAAAATGTGCCTGGACAGGTTTACCTGATGATACTGAATAAACTGTATTACATACATCACATGTCAGCTAGAGTCGATTGTTTACATTTTACGAAAGACAATGGCTGTTTGACATGTATTACCCCTGCATGTTGACTCTAACCAAATAATCAAACATAAAGTCAGAACTATGAACAAGTGTTGTAACCTCACAACTGCTGGTAAGGAAGTAAATTAATACAGTAACTTTATACAATAACTCAATAATTATTCCCAAAGTCTGAGAATAGTTCAAATAGATGAACTAACGGGTTTGGGTAAGAAATGGGTACTGTAATCTGGCCACCTGTTTGGGATGGTGAGCCCCATCCCTGTGACAATGGCCCTCTCATCACAGCAGCTATAACAGGAAGTGTGCTTAAGAAACTGGCATCAGAGAGACTAATCTTCCTCATGAAACTGCAATAACCCTGAACAAACAGACTTTATTTGACATTTACAGCAGCTTCTCCATGACTCCTAATTCATGTCATGGCACAGGACCACAGGCATAGGAGTAAGGTATAATAATTGACATATTGAACCTGTACAGTCTGACCTGTACTGTATCTTCTGTAAATTCTACCGTATATTATAAGGAATATAACTAATTTTAATTCTATGAAGAATACCACTTGTTTTTGAAAGTGCATTCATGACAGTCAATTTTCATCAGAAAATATATGATTATTATAGAAACAGATTTGCGAACACAGCAGGCAGGTAAAGCATAGCAGCGAGGGGCAATCTGTGACCTTACCTGTAGCTCTTAGACTCTTGTAACTCTCTGCTGAACTGCTACCTTTGTACATAAGATGTTGGCGATGCAATGACACATGCTCAGTAATATCAATGTACTGGAGTGATAATATATCCCCAAAAAAGTAATTTTCCTTTGCAATAGTGAAGTTTAGACTCACCAACCTTAATAGTATTCTTCCCTCTTCTCTGGTGAGTGACATGAGAGAGTTGAGAACATTCCTCTCTGTCTAAATTAGGCAATTATGGTACTGTATTGAGGAACAGGGGGTGTGTGTGTGTGTGTGTGTGAGAGAGAGAGAGAGAGAGAGAGAGAGAGAGAGAGAGAGAGAGAGAGAGAGAGAGAGAGAGAGAGAGAGAGAGAGAGAGAGAGAGAGAGAGAGAGAGAGAGAGAGAGAGAGAGAGAGAGAGAGAGAGAGAGAGAGAGAGAGAGAAATCAATGTCATACCATAACAATAAATAATAGAGTCATCTTGCGGTCAGTTGGGATAGCTGGCCAGATGTTCCAAAGTCAAAACATTGTGTTTACCAGTAAGCAGTTTGCTAGATTAGCCAGCGATTCCTGGAAGTACTATAATTAATATGGGAAGTATCCTCTCTGATGTTAGCCAAGAGGTGGACTGTGTACTGTGTAACAAAGACTTTGTCAAATGTTTGTTAGATTTTTTGTTGAGTGGGTCACTAACCACATTTCCATCCAGTTTGTATGCGAGTAAAGTCATATCGTATTTTTTAAAATCACTACAGCTGTGATGGAAACAGGAAGTTTCCGTACAATTTTATAAATGCCGACTGATCATTTGTTTGTTCGACATGGTGGGATCTTTTTGTGTCGGTAAAAATAATTAGGCACAAAATCCAGGGTTCGCAATCAAATTCAAGGACCTTCAAGTACATGTTTAAGCACTAATATTTATTTTCAAGGACCCTGAATTTGTAATACTTTAGTTCCTATAATGCAAGTGTTTCTAGTAGCCACCAGATGGTAGAATATCGCCACAAACTCATGAGAAGAAAAAAACGAAAAAAAAGCAAAAAAAGAAACATCCCTTTTTCAGGGCCCTGTCTTCCAAAGATAATTTGTAAAAATGTAAATAACTTCACAGATCTTCATTGTAAAGGGTTTAAACACTGTTTCCCATGCGTGTTCAATGAACCATAAAGAATTAATGAACATGCACCTATGGAACGGTCATTAAGACACTAACAGCTTACAGATGGTAGGCAATTAAGGCCACAGTTATGAAAACGTAGGACACTAAAGTGGCCTTTCTACTGACTCTGAAAAACACAAAAAGAAAGATGCCCCGGGTCCCTGCTCATCTGCGTGAATGTGCCTTAGGCATGCTGCAAGGAGGCATGAGGACTGCAGATGTGGCCAGAGCAAAAAATTGCAATGTCCGTACTGTGAGACGCCTAAGACAGGACGGACAGCTGATCGTCCTCGCAGTGGCAGACGACATGTAACAACACCTGCACAGGATCGGTTTCCCAGTGTTGTAATGAACGCGCTGCTAACAGTGCAAATCCGCTGTAACAGGCGAACATAACGAGCACACATGAATTGTTCATGATTCCACTCGTTCGCAGAGGTAGGCGCGATTAGAACTCAGATCAAGAAGCCTTCAGAACGTTGAACAACGCTGGGAACGCCACAATAACTGTCTAAACGATCATTAACAAAACAAAAAGGCGCGTAAACGCCATTTCACAAATAAAAAGGGGCGTAACAGCGTTTACCCTCCACTACATCCCAGAATGTGTCTGGTAAAACCATTCATAAACATCAATAATCTGCCAGACAGTATTGAATCTTTGTATGTATATATACATATTAGTTTATTTTTGTTTATTAAACACAAATAAACAAAAACAAAAAAAATATATACATATATTACATACACACACACACAAATATTTGTTTATTTTTGTTTATTAAACACAAATAAACAAAAACAAAAATATATTTTCCCGGCATTATAACTATTCAGGGCATATTTTTCCGTGGGCATTGCGTATACTCACTTCTTAATACCCACTGATACGTACCAAAGTAGTGTAGTGGAGGTATACGCAGTTTCAATTAATAAGGCTGTTGGAACAGATCAGAATGTTTAGCTTGTAATTTTTATAAACTATTCGGCGCAGCAATGTAGCAGCGGCGGTAGAACTTCGAGGGAATGTTCCAAAATGCAATTTGCGGGAAAACGCTGTTTTAAAATGTGCACGGCACATGCGAGCGGTTTCATGAACAGAGATGGAAATATCCGTTAGAAATTTAGGAAGAGGGGAGATTTAAATATGCAACAACTATCATGGGTTGCAAATATGACTACGATAATGCCTTTGGCTGCTAGATAATGAAAGAAAGTTGAAAGAAAATCAATAGACCAGGAGAAAGCATATGAGTAAGTCTTTATAAAAAATCCTTGCTTCTATGGTGAGATTCTTGCTATAGGCTGCATTCAAGTAAGGAAAGACATGCCTCATAATATGAAGTAAAACGTCCAGGTTTCAAATAATTAAGCAATATAAAAAATACAGCTATGATAATGGTAGGCCTAACCATCTTCTGGTAGATGGAAAGGCTTTCCCAAAAATCTTCTCTATTAAATGTTAGCTACAGTAGCTACAAAGCAGCCTAGCAACCTGTCAGAATGATATCATAATTATTTGCATCAATCCAGTAGCCATTTATTTTTCAAACTCCAACTCGTGTGCTACAGAAACACTGCTAACCAAACAACAGTGCTAGGGGGGGCTGGCAGCATTAACACACTATTTGGGAGACAGAGATGCTAATGAATATCCACCAACAAACTTAATTCTAGAGTTGGCTGAATATGTTTTGACGTATAACTATTTATGGTTTGATGATGAATACTACCTCCAAACGAATGGAACATCGATGCTCTACATTTGCTCCGAGCTATGCTAACCTCTATATGGGTATTTTTGAAGTGGGAGGTGTGGTCAAGAAACACTGGCATATCTTATCATCGGACCCAGTTTTGCCGGCTGAATTTAAATATCCACCACGTATTGTGTATAGGAGAGGTCCCAATTTACGCGATAAATTGGTTCATGCCAACTGCCAGCCTATTTACGCCCTCAACAAAATGGTAGCTATAAATGCAGAGGAAGCGCACCGTGCAACAATATGATGAAGTGTGAATATTTCTGCCACCCACACACAGGAAAACGGTTCCAAATAAATGACATTATTACGTGTTACACCACCCATGTTATTTACATTGTTAAATGTCCACGTGGACTCTGTTATGTCGGTAAAAGAACCCGCTCTCTCAAACAGAGAATTAGTGAACATAAAAGTTAAATCAGGAGAAACGACAGGGATTATCCAGTCGCTGTACATTTCAATGACCTGAAGCATGACATTTCCACCTTTAGATGTTGTGGCATACATAGAGAAAGTTAAGATATCAGACAGGGGAGGAGACATTGATAATACTCTGAGTAAAATAGAATGTTTTGGGATTTTCACCCTCCAGACATTATTTCCTAAAGGACTTGATGAAATGCCTATGTATGTTAGGTTGTGAATTTGAACGTGAAATATGTGTCTCTTGTAGATTATTCTGACGTTTTTTATACGATGTACCCAGTGACTAATGAAAATGTACTATGTCCTCATTGAGATTTACAGACGTGTTCAATACGCCTTATTTATACACTTTTGTAATATTTATGAAATGTATATTGTTATATTTGGTAGCACTTATTTGTTTTTCCTTTGCCTCCAACCCCCTTCGAAGTGTAGAACGGATGTGGGTGGGGCTAGGTCTACATAGGGGTGCACTTTTTTTTTTTTAATCACAAAAGCTTTGACGAAGGCGGTGTGGCCGATGCGTAAGCTTATTAAATATCGGTGATATTATCTAGAGCAGTGTGCGGTTTCCTTTTTCCTTCGTGGTTTTCTGTTAAAAAAGTGTGACTTTGAGACTGAAAATCTGAAACCCGTGATTTAAAAAATATATATATCTGTTTCAATGGTAGGCCTACTATTAAAGGCCCTTGCATGGTCAATCTGACGTATATTGGCTGTGCAGCATTTACGGTGATATGGCCACATTTTCGGATCAAGCATAAACTCGCTTTTAAACAACTTTCACAGCACAGTACAGCTTGGGTTGGCCTGACTGTGAAAGACCAATATCGGATTTGTCATTTAGTTAATGCAGAGTTTGTTTCTCTTATAATTTTTCACACAGGGCGTCTTTCCTTAGCGTGGCGGAGCGTTTGGAATGACATTTTTTTGTTTGTTGTATACCCACTTCTCTAGGAACCACTAAACCACTGGTAGAATGAGTGAGCTTGCCTAGGAACCAGCATGCGAAACACGTGAGGAAATATAACTTGGTAGTCTGCCTGGACCATTTTTCTAATATTTTTCATATTAACATATTTGATTATTTTCTGTTTTCCTCGTTTTAATTCACGTACTTTTCAAATATAGGTATTCCTATATTTACATTTCAGAGTGCCAAATTCAAGTACTTTAAGCACCTCAAGCAACTTGTGCAAATCCTAGAAATGGCGGTGGAAATGCTTTTATGCACAGAAATTGATATAATATCCATCATATCCAAGTAAACTTGGAGTCACATGATGATATGGTGTGTGTGGTCGGATTGGGAAACCATTCAGTTTATTAGGCTACAGATGAAATCAGTGGTGTAAAGTACTTAAGTAAAAATACTTTGAAGTACTACTTGACTATTTGGGGGGGGATCTGTACTTTAATATTTATATTTTTAACTACTTTTACTTTTACTCCGCTACATTCCTAAAGAAAATATGTACTTATTACTCCATTACATTTTCCATGACACACAAAAGTACTCATTACATTTCGAATGCTCAGGCAGGACAGCAATTTGGTCCAATTCACGCACATATCAATATAATGCATCTTCATCCCTACTGCGTCTGATCTGGTGGACTCAATAAACACACAATACTGAATTTGTAAATTATGTCCAAGTGTTAGAGTGATCCGTCTGAAAAACAAGAAAATTGTTTAATCTGGTTTGCTTAATGTGCTTTATCTTGGCCAGGTCGCAGTTGTAAATGAGAACTTGTTCTCAACTAGCCTACCTGGTTAAATAAAGGTGAAATAAAATAAATAAAAAATAATATAAGGAATTTGATGTATACCATTTACTTTTACTCAAGTATGTCAATTTAGTACTTTTTTTCATCACTGTACTTCAGTAAATCTAAAACCAGATACTTTTAGACTTTTACTCAAGTAGTATTTTACGAGTTGTGTAAAGTACTTAAGTATAAATACTTTAAAGTACTACTTATGTCGTTTTTTTTTGAGTATCTGTACTTTACAATGTATATTTTTGACTACTTTTACTTCACTACATTCCTAAAGAAAATGATGTACTCTTTACTCCATGCATTTTCCCTGGCGCCCAAAAGTACTCGTTACATTTTGAATGCTTAGCAGGACAGGAAAATGGCCTAATTCACACACTTATCAAGAGAACATCCCTGGTCATCCCTACTGCCTCTGCTCTGGCGGACTCACTAAACACATGCTTAATTTGCAGTTGTGTAAAGTACTTAAGTAAAAATACTGTGCGCGTTTTCTTGGGTATCTGTACTTTACTTTACTATTTATATTTTTGACTACTTTTACTTTTACTTCACTATATTCCTAAAAAAAAGAATGTACTTTTTACTCCATACATTTTCCCTGACACCTAAAAGTACTTGTTACATTTCGAATGTAAAATGGTCCAATTAATTCGCTTATCAAGAGAACAACACCCACCAACACCCACCACTGCGACCTGTATGCTCTAGTCGGCTGGCCCTCGCTACATATTCGTCGCCAGACCCATTGGCTCCAGGTCATCTATAAGTCTATGCTAGGTAAAGCTCCGCCTTATCTCAGTTTACTGGTCACGATAACAACACCCGTTCCAGCAGGTATATCTCACTGATCATCCCCAAAGCCAACACCTATTTTGGCCGCCTTTCCTTCCAGTTCTCTGCTGCAAGTGACTGGAACGAATTGCAAAAATCGCTGAAGTTGGAGACTTATTTCACTCACCAACTTTATACATCACCTATCTGAGCAGTTAACCGATCGCTGCAGCTGTACATAGTCCATCTGTAAATAGCCCACCCAATCTACCTACCTCATCCTCATACTGTTTTTATTTTATTTACTTTTCTGCTCTTTTGCACACCAGTATCTCTACTTGCACATCATCATCTGCTCATTTATCACTCCAGTGTTAATCTGCTAAATTGTAATTATTCGCTCCTATGGCCTATTTATTGCCTACCTCCTCATGCCTTTTGCACACACTGTATATAGACTTTCTTTCTTTTCTACTGTGTCATTGACTTGTTTATTGTGTTATTGGCTTGTTTATTGTTTACTCCATGTGTAACTCTGTGTTGTTGCCTGTGTCACACTGCTTTGCTTTATCTTGGCCAGGTCACAGTTTTCAATGAGAACTTGTTCTCAACTAGCCTTCCTGGTTAAATAAAGGTGAAATAATAAATTTAAATGAAAACAACCCTGGTCATCCCTACTGCCTCTGATCTGGTGGACTCACTAAGCACAAATACTTTATGAGTGTCCCCCTGGCTATCAGTAAATTAAAAATGCATAAACATTATGCTGCCTGGTTTACTTAATATAAGTAATTTGAAATAATTGATACTTTTTTACTTTTGAAAGTTAAGTATATTTTAGAAATTACATTTACTTTTGATACTTTGGTATATTTAAAACCAAATACTTTTCACAGGGTGGTAAAGTGCACAGTGATGAGCTTGATGCTGCTTTCCAATAAATATCTAGGGTCTTATTCTAATGACATGATGATCAATGCCTGACTGCCGTTTGACAAATAAAAATAGTATCGCTCTTATCCATAATAATCTGATCATGTAGACTAGCCCACCAGCATTGCCATACCAGCACTGTATCTGTGAGTTGTTGGCTATTAAGATATTTTAGCTCACATGCCAAAACCAGATTAGGCACCACTGCTATTTAATGCAACAGTTTTTGTGACAAAACAATCAGTAGGGTTGAAAATGCTATGGAAACACGAACTTTAGATTTGTATTTGGTAAATGAACATTTAAGCGAAAATGTTAAAGTTGTGTGCACTACGCCATCAGGCACTGGTTTTTATTTGGTGGAAACACCACTTTTTATTTATTTTATTTTATCTCACCTTTATTTAACCAGGTAGGCAAGTTGAGAACAAGTTCTCATTTACAATTGCGACCTGGCCACTAATGGGAATATTGGCATATTTTCTATATGCAGCTTCTAGAATATTCGCATGAAAATCAATTCGCCAACTGAATGGAAACCTACCTTTTGACTGTGATTTTTTATAGAGAAATTCCTTTATATTGGCTGGTTCCTCCCACTTAAAATATTTTCCATTTGATAATACACTGCGCATGTGCAATTCGTTTGAAATATGTGGCGGGGAGATTCGTTGGCGTTGCGCAGTCAAAGCGAAGCACAGGCGAGTCCCAATGCATCACAAATGAAATAATCCCAACAAATCGAACTGGCAAAACAATGGACAACTCAAATCACCTAATTTCGAAGATGTCGGAGAAATTGGAGAAGTAAGTTTCTAAAGAAAAAAGCCTGCTGAATGCTAATTACTGCACGTTTAGCATCCCGTCCAATACAATGCTAGCTAGCTAGAGAAGTTCACCCTCACTAGCAATTATGTTGCTAACTTGTTAGCTACTGTAGTTGTTACTAGATAACTTCTTTTTTTTTTTGTTAGTTACTGTAGTTGTTACTAGGTAATTAACTTTTTTGGTTTAACCTAAGTATTGAATAATTCAGTACGGCCAAATGGTTTGTAACGTAAATTTTAGCTGCTTAGCTAGCTATATACGTTAGCCAGGGAGGAAGAGGCGAAATCAGTATAAATCATCTTTTTTTACACTATAGCCACATGAAGTCAAATATCCGGATAGTACTGTAAAGCTGACCAACCCACCTATTTGCTAGCATGGCCGACCCACTTGTTTACAGCTGCACTAGGATCAGACAGGCTTCCTGTGTAGCTTAACTACATCACTGCTAACCCGGCACAACTGAGTATGGCTCAGAAAACATGCGTCAATCCAGGGATAAGAAATGTGTTGTACTCCGAATTTTCCCATTTATCCCAACTGTGTCATTTGGGAAGATTGAACGACTGCTAGTTTATTCTCGAAAACTGACCTCGTTGTCCTCATTATAGGTAGAAGCCACAGCAGCCGTTTTGGATCATTTGTTGTTCAACACCAGGTGCCTTTCCTTAATGGCTACTGCTACTGCTAGCATGAGGACGAAAACTATAGTTTACAACAACAAAAAGTCATTACATCTTCTCTGTGTAACAGTTGGGATAATGGCACAATTCGAGTACAACACATTTCTTATTCCCGAATTGAGGTACGTTTTCCAGACTATGTCTTAATCTACAAAGAAGGCCTGTAGAAAACTAGTGCAGTTTTAAGCAAGCAGGACAGATTTGCTGGCTAAATCCATAGTAATGTGTTGGGATGTAATGTTTCAGCGACGTGCATCGGTCCCGTATTCAAACGTTTGAGATACTGCATCTGTCCGCGGACCCCGAACCGACCCAAATGTAGCATTGGTCAGAAAATACATTCAAATGTTACGAATCGCCGATTCACTAACGGAGGTAAAGACAGTTTAAGTTGGATATTCGACAGATTTTCGCGAATTCAAACCTCAATAGCTTTCAAACCACTTGAGCCACAGACTCCAAATAAGTATCATGATTGCGCATTGCGCGTACCATTGCACAGGTCTTATTTTCTCGATTTGGACATGAATTCGCTTTCCAAAGCTAATAAACATGTGGAAATGTGAGCGGCATTTTGTATTCCTAGTAGAATTAGTTAGGTAGCGTAAACAAAGTAAATGTTTCTGAAATAAATGTTAGTGCATCGAATCACATCAATTCATTCTCAAATAAAACCATATCGCAATAAAACGTATTGTTCCTGTATCGGGGTCCATGTAAGTATCCAATCGTTTTTAAATGGAAAAATGCACATCCCTACTAAGGTGCTAATATTATGCTTATTTTATAGGTCATTGTCAATGGACACTGAGGAGATGGAGACATACCAGAGGTATGTGGGAGGAAGATTATCATGTTAATGTCTTCAGAACACAATTCTGAAAAATGTACACAAATATTACTGTGGTAGCTTTTATTGCGGGACTTTGAGTGTGGGGAAATCACCTCACTAGTCAGCCTATTATTTATTGAACATTCATATTGCACTGTACACACAGCCTTACCTATGGATTGTGGATCTATGAAATGGGGTATCACTGTCTCAGTTACACCCGCAGAACACTATTCTGAAAAGCTAAATAATGTTAGTCTAGTAGTAGTGCTTTATTTTGGGACTATGACTGGAAAATCACCTCTGATTAGTCTTAATTTATATGCATTGAACATTCATATTGCACTGTACAGCATTACCTATGGATTGTGGATACATGAAATTGAGTCAGTCTACTCAGTGACGCCCACAGAACACAATTCTGAAGAGTTTACACGTATTAGTGTCGTAGCTCTTACTTTGTCTATGGGAGATCACCTCTAGTGAGCCTTTTATACGCATTGAATGAATCTTCCATATGGTATAATGTGTTTAAGTAAGCCCCTTTGCAATTATGCAGTCCTCCAATATGTCCACAGTGAATTCCATTTTTTTTTTTTTCAGTTTAGACTATATACATTGAATTTACTGTAAAACAGATGCCCCGCTTCACATTTCTGAAAATTGTAAAACGATGATTTAATTAATGTGAATCGGTTCTTTTTGACAAACCTAATGATTCACTTTGCCATTGTAGTAGTTGGGGTTCGGTTCAATCGTGGTGAATCAAATCATGGGAATCAAAATAATAATTTCTGAATTGCAAACAGTAAAAGGAAAAAATGTTAGCTGTCGCCTTTTGGATTGTGTCATCGCAAAACTTATTTTGTAGATATTTTAAGTTGATTGGGACATTACATTTATTGGACACTGCAACTAAATATATGCTAATAGTCAGCCTAAAGTAAACACTTCTAAAGTAAGACAAATATAGGGACCTATACAAATCTGTGATGCAGAAACTCATGCTGAAACAGTAATTTCTAAAGGTTGTCTACCAAGAACTTCCCAATTAAATGTTGACTGCAAAATAGGCCTACCTGGCAGAATGATTTCATGATGTCTATCAATTGGGTGCACATTTGTTTAGCAAACAATGGCATTGTATGTGCAGTACAGAAACACTGCTAGTAAGGCAATGGTCTCTTTCTAGGTGCACAGTTGAATTAAAGGGAACTACACCCTCCAAATATTTTTCCCATACCTCAACTGGTCTTCTGGCGTGGTTAAATACTTATTGTGTACTTAGAACATCCACTTCTGTTATTGTTAAATGAAATTACGTGAATCTGAAAACACTACGAAAAATGCCAAACCTGGTAAAATCAAACTGAATTTGGGTGATAATCTATTGGGCCCTATAATTGGCTAAAATAGAATATGCACATTTCCTGAAGAAAATGTGGGCTTGCTTCACCTGTCGAAGCCTTTGTATGGTAGTGGGAGTTTGCTTTGCCTCTTCTTTGTCTCTTGGCTGATTTTTCGGGAAGTTCCTTTCCATTTGACAATACACAGCGCATGTTCAAAATCGAAACGTGATTTGTTTGAAATATGTGGCGTAGAGAACTGTTACGTATTCAAAGCACAGACGAACAGGAAATGCTGAGTCCCAATGCAACTTCCAGACAACACATAAGTGAAATAATGTACACAAAACGAACCGGCAAGACGGACATCTCAAACCACAGCTGTCTGTTTCTCCGAAAAACTGTCATTTTCGTCCTCATGCTAGGTAGCAGAAGCCACAGCAGCCATTTTGACTGAAACTGCAATTCCAATCAGCTCCTTTGTTGCTCAACACAACATGTTAGCATGAGGACGAAAATGACAGGTTACTTAACTAGCGGTCGTTAAATCTTCTCGGTGTAACAGTTGGGATAATGGGACCATTCTGAGCCACCGTTACTATTCCCACCAAGTATGTCAACACTATTGGTGCGATGTGGAGGGTGTTTGCCTTTCGCACCAGTGACTTGGGTTTTATTCCCTTCCCTGCCGTTTGCTTCAATACCAAAAGGCAAACATTTGTTGGTGGGGTCTCTAGATGTTTTACTAAGGTTTAGTATTCTTACAAAGGGTCCAACTTAATTTATTATGCTATAATTAGTACTTTTGCTTGCCCCACAGCTCAAAAAAAGAAATTTATTTTACTAGGCAAGTCAGTTTAGGTCAATTTCTTATTTACAATGACGACCAAACTTGGATGACGCTGGACCAATTGTGCACCGCCCTATGGGACTCCCATTCACGGCTGGATGTGATACATCCTGGATTTGAACCAGGGACTGTAGTTATGCCTCTTGCACTGAGATGCAGTGCCTTAGACCGCTGCACCACTCAGGAGCCCTTAAATTAGTTACAGTTAATACATTTTGCATGGCTTTATTGTAAAATTTGTGCATTAATTATGTAATGCCATTCTGACCCTGTTTAGCATTTTCTAGTGAGCCCAATTGTGGCATGATTCCACTATTTGTATCTGTTTCAGTGGCAGACTTATTTTGAAGGCAAACCGCTAATTCCACTATTTTTACGAATCACTGTTTTTCACATCGGGGTTCTTCATACCTCCTCAGTGGTGAAGATTTTGAAGTAAACTACACCCAGGGTAGGGGCAACAAGTCAGGTACAGACAGAAAAAGCATTGTTAAAGGCCCAGTGCAGTCAAATGTGAGTTTCCTGTGTTTTATATATTTCCTGAGGTTGGAATAATACTGAAAAATATGATAATGCATTTTTAGAGTAATAGACCACCTGACATTTCAGCCTGTTGTGGTGGGATGGAGTTCTGGTCTGCCTGATGATATCACCCGGCGGTAAATTAGTTAACAGACCAATAAGAAAGAGTTCTAAACCTCTCTGCCAATCGAGGCTAGGTTTCAGTTTTCCCCTCACCCAAACCAAACCCAGACTGTCCTAGCAGAATTTATTTGATATTGAGATAAAAATGGCTGTGTTGGACATTTTTTTAAGCAACAAAGATAGTGGTCCTCTGTAGCTCAGTTGGAAGAGCATGGCACTTGCAAGGCCAGGATGGTGGGTTTAATTCCTGGGACCACCAATGGGTAAAATGTATGCACGCATGGATGAAAGCATCTGCTAAATGGCTTATTATGGTTATACACTGCCGTTTAGAAGTTTGGGGTCACTTAGAAATGTCCTTGTTTTTGAAAGAAAAGCACACAAAAAAGGTTCATTTTAAAATAACATCAAATTGATCAGAAATGCAGTGTAGACACTGCGAATGTTGAACATGACTAATGTAGCTACACAGGTGTACAGAGGCCCATTATCAGCAATCCTGTGTTCCAATGGTGCGTGGCTTTTTCTTTGTACCTCTGCCTAGAAGGCCAGCATCCCAGAGTCACCTCTTCACTGTTGACATTGAGACTGGTGTTTTGCGGGTACTATTTAATGAAGCTGTCAGTTGAGGACTTATGAGGTGTCTGTTTCTCAAACTAGACACTCTAATGTACTTGTCCTCGTGCTCAGTTGTGCACCGGGGCCTCCCACTCTTTCTATTCTGGTTAGAGACAGTTTGCGCTGTTCTGTGAAGGGAGTAGTATACAGTGTTGTATGAGATCTTCAGTTTCTTAGCAATTTCTCGCATGGAATAGCCTTCATTTTTCAGAAGAAGAATAGACTGACGAGTTTCAAAAGAAAATGCTTAGTTTCTGGCCATTTTGAGCCGAACCCACAAATGCTGATGCTCCAGATACTCAACCATTGTAGAAGGCCAGTTTTATTGCTTCTTTAACATCAGCACAACAGTTTTCAGCTGTGCTAACATAATTGCAAAAGGGGTTTCTAATGATCAATTAGCCTTTTAAAATTATAAACTTGGATTAGCTAACACAACTTGCCATTGGAACACATGCCCATTATCAGCAACCATCACTCATATGTAGATATTCCATTAAAAAAATCAGCCGTTTCCAGCTACAATAGTCATTTACAACATTAACTATGTCTACCCTGCATTTTAATGGACCAAAAATGTGCTGCTTTCAAAAACAAGGACATTTCTAAGTGACCCCAAACTTTTGAAAGGTAGTGTATGTTTTGATTTGTTTAACACTTATTTTTTTGTTATTGCTTACTACATAATTCCAAATGTGTTATTTCATACTTTTGATGTCTTCCCTATTATTCTACAATGTAAAAACTAAAAACACTTGAATGAGTAGGTGTGTCCAAACTTTTGACTGGTACTATATATAGATTATTTATAAAGTCAGGCACATTTAACAGTTGGACTATTGGCCTTCTTTAGACTAGTTGAGTATCTGGAGCATCAGCATTTTTAAACAGACCAACCAGTGCTCCCGCACATTGGCTAACCGGGCTATCTGCATTGTGTCCCACCACCCATCAACCCCTCTTTTATGCTACTGCTACTCTCTGTTCATCATATATGCATAGTCACTTTAACCATATCTACATGTGCATACTACCTCAATCAGCCTGACTAACCGGTGTCTGTATGTAGCCTCGCTACTGTATATAGCCTCGCTACTGTATATAGCCTGTCTTTTTACTGTTGTTTTATTTCAATACTTACCTAACACCTTTTTTGCACTATTGGTTTGAGCCTGTAAGTAAGCATTTCACTGTAAGGTCTACACCTGTCTACACCGCACGTGACAAATAAACTTTGATTTGATTATAGATCCGATTTTAAGTTGGTTTCCTCGTCTCCTCACTCTGCTGCTGCCTCTCCCGCATTGTTCTTAACACCAATATGCTGCTTAACTTTGCTATTATGCGCATGGCAATATAGGGAAAGGTGCCAATTCAACGGTGCACTGAAGATTGTTTCAGAACAGAGGACAGCGACTACTATCTAATGCGGGAGAAAGCGCATTGGTTTTAAAATAGTGTTATATTTGTTAGTCTTGCACAATTATTTTGACATATAACCATATATAATTTCAGTATAACATGTCTTAGAATGATTGACTGTGTGATGGCTTACGTAATGGATTAGTCACAGGTGCGAATCAGACAGGTGAGCCAGCAGCATACCACCCTGCATCCCACTGCTTAGCTTTCCTCTGAAGCTAAGCAGGGTTGTTCCTGGTTGGTCCCGGGATTGGGACATTGCCCTGTGTAGTGTTCAGTCTTTTGGATGGGACGTTAAAACGGGCGCCGTGACTCTCTGTGGTCACTAAAGATCCCATGGCACTTATCGTAAGAGTAGGGGTGTTAACCCCGGTGTCCTGGCTAAATTCCCAATCATGGCCACCTAATCATCCCCAACTTCCAATTGTCTCTTTTATCCCCCCTCTTTAACTATTCCCCAGGTCATTGATGTAAATCAGAATGTGTTTCGTCAACTTACCTGATAAAATAAGGGTAATCAAATAAAGGTGTCTTGTGCGACCAAACAATCGACCAGTGGACTAAATAGGGTCTGCCCTAAACTGGAAGTGAATATGCATTTATATATTTTTGCATTATAATTTAAAAAAGAACGCAGCATTTCGGAGGACATTTTCAGTCGTAAGAGGGAGGTAATACTATATATATATATATATATATATTAGGGGGAAGAGAGACAATACAGTATAAGGCTTTGTAGAGGAATTTAGATTTTTTTATTGGAATGCAATTGAGTCATTTAGCAAGTGTTCTTATCCATAGCAACTTAAAGGAGCAATTGGCGTTACGTGCCTTGCTCAAGGTTTTGCTGCAGTGCTCCAGACAATTCCCCCCCCCCCCACTGCTTGGTAAGACAACTGAAAAATATGGCTATTTCATCTAACATAATCCAGGGAATGCATGATTGACATTTTGTTTGTCAACCTGTCAAAATAGTATCCAGAATGGTCAGATTGCTTTTTGTGCATATAAGGCGTAGGGCTATGCTACATAATTAACCGCCTGAGGAAGTGGGAACTTTTGCTAACTTTAAATACGAACCATGTAATTAATTAATCTCTAATGTCCTACAAACTTTCCAGCGCTAGGCCTGTGTTACTAGATGTAGTCACCGTAAATGTCCTGCAAAACAAGCCTTCTCAGATTGTAAGGTGGTGCCATTTTCTTAATGTTGAGAAATAAATAATATACTTCCCGAAGGCATATATGTACCTCTAACAAAAACAACAGTAGTTGTATCTCTCCCTCCCTGTGCGCACAGCACCTCACTCACACAGCAGTGGAACAGGGACCAGCTTAGGGCATGATAAGGGCAAAATATATTGAGATTTTTATTTGCGATATAGATCAAAACACTTGGGTGCACTGTTGTAATCATTGAAATGGAATGATTTATATTAGGAAGCTAGGTGGAATGCAGCATTGTTCTTGTTTGGAACAATCTTTTGACTGGATTTGACCTAACAGCATGCACATTTATAGTGAATCTAATAGCAAGGAGAAGGAACTGCGCTGCTTGATTGACAGAGGGCGGGGCTTGGTGTGTGTGTGGGAAGCAGCCTGAAGAGGAGAGGGCTGACATACGGAGTAAACTATACTGTCACACGTTGCTTGGTGGTGTTTCAAAATATTGCATGGAATTTGAATCTCTTGCTATATAGATATTACATGTCAATATTGCGATTTCAATGTAAATTCTAATTTAGCCTTCGACAGGCAGATAATTTCATAGCAGGAATCATATGATGCACAAGGCTACTGGTGACCAAATAATGTTTTTTGAGCAAACAAACCTGTAAGGGCTTTATATAGCATAATCAACGAAAATTACAGATCAGAACCATTTTGCTTAGGTAAGAGGAAGGCAATGTCGGTAATTTATGGTATATCCTACCGGCTCTAGGCTGAGAAGTGGAAACTGGTCTTAATGACGAGATGGAAATGTCTGCACTGCAGACATTTTGTCATACATTCTTTCATACCAAGATTTTAACTGCTGCGGAGCAATGCTTTTTGTGCTGTTTTTTAACAGCTGTATCATACACGATATCCTATTATGATATAGATTACTGACTTGTCTAATTCTATTTCTTAAAAAAACAAACATTTACAAGTGTTTTCTTTCTTTTAAAGGTACATCAGGGATGGAAAAGATGCTGCCAGACAAGGAAATATGTCAAAATCATTGGAACTGTTCAAGCTGGCCCATGACATCCACCCTGGTGATAAACTTTGGAGCAGGATAAAGAAACTTCAGGAGGCTATAAAAGAGATGGCACAGCAAGGCTCAGAGAGTGAGGATGAAGATTTTGTCAATGTCAACAACAGTGGTCTAATGCTTTTCAAAGAAATGTATGACAAACTGTATGATCATCAGCAAGAGGGGGTTGCTTTTTTGTATGGTCTCCACAGAGATGGTCGTCAAGGAGGAATCCTAGCTGATGACATGGGCTTAGGGAAGACAATTCAGGTCATATCGTTTCTCTCTGGTATGTATGATGCTGACTTGGTAAAGCATACCCTGCTCATCATGCCAACCTCACTCATCAAGAACTGGATCAGGGAATTTGCCAAATGGACTCCTGGAATGAGAGTCAAAGAGTTTCATGGCACAAGCAAAGTGGAACGCAACAGGAACTTGGAGAAGATTCAAAGAAGAGGTGGTGTCATCATCACTACATACCAAATGCTGATCACTAACTGGGAACTTCTCTCGTCTTACAATGGTAGAGAATTCAAATGGGATTATGTAATCCTAGATGAGGCACACAAGATCAAAACCTCCTCAACCAAGACAGCCAAAAGTGCACATGCGATTCCTGCCAGGAATCGTGTACTTCTTACAGGCACACCTGTACAGAATAACCTGAGAGAAATGTGGGCTCTTTTTGATTTTGCTTGTCAAGGGGCACTTCTTGGTACTTCTAAAACCTTCAAAACACAGTATGAAAGTCCCATCACCCGTGCAAGAGAGAAGGATGCCACCCCAGGTGAGAAAGCCCTGGGGCTCAAGATGTCGGAGAACCTCATGGCCATCATAAATCCATACTTCCTAAGGAGGACAAAGGCAGAAGTACAGAGAAAAACACAAAACTGTGTGAAAGCCTGTGAAAAGGACCTTGAAAACGAAGTCCCAAGTAGTAGTAGGGGTGGTGGTGGTGGTGCAGAAATGCCGAACCTCACCAGGAAGAATGATCTAATTATCTGGACGTACCTGAGCTCAGTTCAGGAGGAAATCTACAATCAGTTCTTATCCCTAGATAACATCAAGGAGCTGCTCATGACCACCAGGTCACCGTTGGCTGAACTGAATATCCTGAAGAAATTGTGTGACCACCCAAGACTTCTCTCCGCCAGGGCTGTCGCTCAGTTAGGCCTAGAAGAAGGAACAAGTGCAAACTCTCATGATGATGAAAATGAATCTGCTGCACACAGAATCGACAACATATCTGATGAAACACTAATATCAGAATCTGGAAAGATGATGTTTCTCATTGCACTTTTGGAAAGTCTTAAGGAAGAAGGCCATCGCACACTTGTTTTCTCTCAGTCAAGGAAGATGTTGGACATTCTTGAACGGGTTCTAGTGAACAAGCGTTTCAAGATTGTGAGACTTGATGGCACAGTAACACACCTCACAGAAAGAGAGCGGCGCATCCAAATGTTCCAGACCAACAAGCAATACTCAGTCTTTCTCCTAACCACCCAAGTGGGAGGAGTTGGCATCACATTGACAGCAGCAAACCGAGTAGTTATTTTTGACCCCAGCTGGAATCCAGCCACCGATGCCCAGGCCGTTGACCGGGCCTACCGCATTGGACAAACAGAGAACGTTGTCATCTATAGACTGATCACTTGTGGCACAGTGGAGGAGAAGATCTACAGACGGCAGGTGTTCAAAGACTCCTTGATCAGACAGACCACCGGGGACAAGAAAAATCCATTCCGGTACTTCAGCAAACAAGACCTGAAAGAACTCTTCACACTACAAGACACTCGATCCTCATCAACACAGCTGCAGCTGCAGTCACTGCACTCGAGACAAAGACTCACAGATCCTAAATTGGATGAACACATCGCCCACCTTCACTCCATGGAGATGTTTGGAATATCTGATCATGACCTCATGTTCTCGCATGAAGTAGCAAACAACGAAGATGACCCTGGGGATCAGGAAGCTCACAAGTACATAGAGAACAGGGTGCAGAAAGCTCAGGAGCTGATGAAGGTGGAATCTGAGTTGCAACAGCAGTTTGCTGACAGCATTGAGTCAAACACTGAGCCGGCACATCTGCGGAAACCCCCTCAACACTATACAGTGGGGTCAACTGAGAAAAAGCCAAAGAATGAAAAACCCAGCCCCTCCTATCCTAGCCATAACCACAACTTCAACTCCCCTGTGTTGGTGGATCTTACCCATTCTGGGTCTGGTGACGAGGAAGATATCCACAATCTGAGTAACAAATTCATTGATCTAGCTGTAGATGAAAGCATTGAGATTATAGAGCCCACTGTGACATTTGCGACTGAGGAACAGTTCATAAAGAGCAACCATCTTTCTCCCATAGACACGTCTCTTGAGGTGTTGTTGAATGGTGAGCCAATTTACACTTCCGCTCAA
The DNA here is from genome assembly GCF_013265735.2 of Oncorhynchus mykiss. Lineage (NCBI taxonomy): Eukaryota > Metazoa > Chordata > Actinopteri > Salmoniformes > Salmonidae > Oncorhynchus > Oncorhynchus mykiss. Next base: position 36,106,518 of record NC_048574.1, on the reverse strand, counting down.
GAGATTTTGGATGTGTCATCAGAAGCAAAGGATGATATTGTTGCCGTAGGACATCTTACCTCTGAAGTTGAACAAGACAACCAGCCAAATGGCAATGGTTCCCCACAATGGCAGAACTTGTCACTTCACCAAGACTTGACAATGGACCAGAAGATCTCACCTGTCAAATCCCAGAAGAATCAAAGACTTTCTATGCTACTACAGATGTCCAACAAGAGCCTAGAAAGTCATGCAGAAACATCCTCCAAAGTTGATGAACTTGAGTCTTTTGGAGGAAATTTCAATCTACAGTTAGAGGACAGCGCTAGTGATATGTTCCCAGAAGAGGAATCCGAGTCCATTGTGGGAAATTCAGGTTTCCAGTTAGAGATGGATGTCGGCTTCAATGCAGATGACAAGCCTTCTGTGACTGGAGATGTTGAACAGAATGGAGCAGATGTTCATGTCAATTCCCCTGTTACTGAAAACTCATTCATTACTACTTTCAAGAAAAAGAAAAGAGAAGCTTTAATTTACAATAGTGAGGAGGATGACATTGACGAAGATGAGAGGCCTCATTTGATGAACAGGAAATTGGATGAAGAATTCCATGGTATTGGTTCCTCCACACCAAAATCTGTTAAATCTGGATCCAGTTCCTTTAAAACCAGGAAAAGCTTGGGAGTGAACACCTCTGTGGCCTCAAGACGTTCCTTTGTGGATTCCGTGATTGAGCATGTAGAGGACCTTGATGAGGACATGGAAGCTGAGGTTTTACAGGTGCACACTGATGATGCAAGTGAGGAAAGTGAGGTGACTGGATCTTGTGAGGTGACTGGATTTCATGAGTCTCTCATGGAAGAGGAACCCACAGGGGAAACCTTAAACACTGAGAATGAAGAGGAAAGTGAGGAAGGTGGAAGTGAGCCAATGCATGTTGAAGAATCTGAAATGGGAGAGGAGGAAGAAAGTTCTTTGGAGGAATCTACCGGTGATCATGAACTTGTTTCTAGTGAAAGAATGGACCAATGTGCCAGTGGAAAAGATGCCACATTACAGACTGTGGAATGTGTCAACAACAGCCGTGATTCCTCAGCTATGACTGAAGAAAAGATGTATGAAAACCATGTGGAAAATGGAAAACAATCTTTCTCTGAGGGGAAACTTGATGATGCCTTGAACTTCTTTTTGAAAGCAATTGACATTAAAAGTGGTGATCCTGAAATTCAGTTAATGGCAATTAAATTGTACCGTCAGCTCGGTGAGAGAAAAAAAAAAAAAGTGAAATATTTTTGAAAAGTGTGAACTCATTGCTGTCATCTACATGTACACACAATGTATCACTTCACTGATAGGGGTGTCTTTTTAAAGGTGTGTCTTGTAAAACTACGTTGAAACAAATGGTTAAAATAATAGGCTAGTTAGAAATGTTTTTTTGATCAATTATTTTCTTAATTGTATTTTTGCATGCTTTTGTAATGTGTATATAATTCATAAATGCAAGTAAAAAATAATCTAAAAATCTAATTTGTTTTAAAGTTTAATTGTGTAGTTTCACTGTGGAGGTTTCAATCATTACTCAGCCCATTAAATATTCAAAGGAAAATGGCATTTAGTGCTTGCAATTTGGTTTGATGTATATGTTTTGTGATGCTAACTCTTATTACTTGAGCTCTTATGTGAGCCATATATTGTATAATGATGATAATATCACACCATAAAACAGCATATTTGGTTTCCAATAAATTAAGCAATATTAGAACAAGCAATGTCATTTTATTTATATACTAAAGTACCAGTCAATAGTTTGAACACATCTACTCATTCCAGGAGTGTGCAAAGCTGTCATCAAGGCAAAGGGTGGCTACTTTGAAGCTACTAAAATGTATTTTGATTTAACACTTTTGGTTACTATATAATTTCACATGTGTTATTTCATATTTTTGACGTCTTTTTGACGTCTTTACAAATTAACAGACCCTTGAATGAGTAGGTGTGTCCAAACTTTTGACTGGTATTGTCAACTGTGGGACCTTATATAAACAGGTGTATGCCTTTCCAAATCATGCCCAATCAATTAAATTTACCACAAGTGGACTCCAAGTTGTAGAAACATTACAAGGATGATCAATGGAAACAGGATGTACCTGAGCTCAATTCTGAGTTTCATAGCAAACCTCTGAATAGTTATGTAAATAAGGTATTTGTAAAAATGTCTAACCTGCTTTTGCTTTGTTATTATGTGTAGATTCAGGACAATGTTTTATTTAATACATTTTAAAATAAGGCTGTAACGTAACATCATGTGGATAAAGTCAAGGGGTCTGACTACTTTCCAAATGTATTGTGTGTAGAGCAGTATTTTATATATATATATATATATATAATAAAAAATATTATTTTTTTTACCCCCAATTGTGCACCCATTGGGTCTCCCAGTTGCGGCCGGCTGCGACAGAGCCTGGACTCGAACCCAGAATCTCTAGTGGGACAGCTTAGACCACTGCGTCACTCGGGAGGCCAGCATTAGTTTATATAGGATGAGTCATGACTAGAATACAGTATATACATAAAGTGGCTAAAACCGTATGTAAACATTATTAAAGTGACCCAGCGATCAATTACTCCATGTACATTGGGCAAAACCGTCTCTACGGTGCAGGGTAAAATACCGGGTGGTAGCCGGCTATTAACCGTGACTACGGGCAGGGTACTGGGCGAAGGCCGGCTAGTGGCGACTCTAACATTCTTATGGCCTGGAGATATAAGCTGTTTATCAGTCTCTTGGTCCCAGCTTTGATGCACCTGTACTGTCTCCTAGACCTAGATGGTAGTTGGTGAACAGGCTGAGGTCATTGATGATCGTCTTGGCCTTCCTGAGACACCGGTGATGCGTTGGGATGACTGCACCACCCTCTGGAGAGCCCTGCGGTTTTGGATGGTGCAATTGCCGTACCAGGCGGTGCTACAGCCCAATATGATGCTCTCAATGGTGCATCTGCAGAAGTTTGTGAGGGTCTTAGGGGCCAAATTGAATTTCTTCCGCCTTCTTCACCACACTGTGTGAAGGCACCATTTCAGGTCGCAAGGGATGTGCACACAGAGGAACTTGAAGCTTTTGAGCCACTCAACTGCGCCATGTCTGTGGATGGGGGCGTGCTCTCTCTGCTGTCTCCTGTTGTCCATGATCAGCTCCTTCAATGGAGGCGTGCTCTCTGATGTCTCCTGTAGTCCACTATCAGCTCCTTTGTTTTGTTGCTCTTGAGGGAGCGGTTATTTTCCTGCTATCACTATGCCAAGGCTCTCACCTCCACGTAGGCTGTCTTATCATTGTTGGTCTTCAGGCCTACTACTGTTGTCATCTTTAGCACACTACACAAAGGTGTCTTCAGATACCATAACATTCACAACTTTAAGTTAAAATGACTACTGATACAACTTCTCTCTTCTGCCAGTATTTACTATTTATTTCAGTAATTTACACACTTAAGTTGGCTGCTTTCAATATATGTGGGAGATTGATCATTCAAGCAGCTTTTCCTATGTTGAACATTTGAGGGAGAGAAATATCCTCCATTACCAGTATTTTCATTCACAATGTAGCAGAGTGTAATGTCTGAATATCGACTTAACTGCAATGTATATTTCATACAGTAAAATGTATTGCTTAGTCTACAGTGATCTTGTATTACATTATGACTCACCTCATTCACAAGTGTAAACTAGAGTCAGATGAGATTAGTTTCTTATAACTGGTTGAAATGCATATAAAGTGTGACAATATTATCAAACCTAAATTAAACCAAAGCATCAAATAGGCATGGTCTTCAGACCCATTCTCATTGGCTCCGAGAGATGGACTCATATGACGTAAAGTTTCCGGGTTAGTCTCTTCGTTGGAGGTTACTGTCGGTCATTCATCCTGACGCGGTCCTGCTGACGTCTCGGTTTCTGAGGTAAGTATACTAGCTAGGGAAATGGCTCAGTAAACTGCTAGATAATCTGTTATCATCATCTTATTTACATACATGTGGCAATATTTTATAGTAAATGTTTTATATCCAATGTAAGAAAGCTATCTATGCCAACTTCATTCATATATTTGTTTATGATGATGCGCCTATGGTATCTGGCCAGCGCACGCTGCCTCGCTAGAAGCCACAATGTGACATTTTTGTTGCTAGTATGTTTTATTTGCTAGGCATCCGACAAAACGTCATAGTAATTTTCTCGGACATGTCGTTTACATTTTTATTCAGCAACGACACCTATTCATGTCAAATACATGAAGCACATCATGGGTGTCTTGCACAGTGCCGCGTGGGTCTCAGTTTTCAAACATCATATTGGAGTATAACAGTTGCCCGTTTTTTTCCCTTATAGATATGTGAACAATGATCGTACATTTGTTGGGATTAATAGCACGACTTTCAGATACGAAACTATGTCAAGGGAGTTGACAGAGATTACTCTCGGTCAGACACGGATATGGCTTCACTCACTGGATAATTTTTTTTTTAAAAGTATATTTTATAGATGTCCATCTCAAAGGCATGTAACATTTCCCAATTGTATACAACTAATGAACGTTTGAACAAACTATATGATGTGGGTTATATACAAGTTTATATATGGGTTATATATACACCACACGTGATGGTGATATGATGATATGGTTTATTCACCAAGAACAAAATGTAATATCGATAAATTTATTTGCAGTACCAGTCCTAATAACAGGAGAGAAAATGAATGCAAAGTCTGGTGGGCACACTTCAAATCAGTCATCACCCTAAATTGTTTTGATCGGGTGTTTGTGTTACAATTCGTACTGATGTTTGATGTAGACTTGTGTTTAAAGGCTTGAGCTACAGTACAAGGCTTGTATTGCTAGTTTTGTATATTTCTGGCATGTGTTTTTATAGACACAGCAGTAGCATTGATTATCCTTTCTTACAACACAGCCTTGCTATGAGTCTTGGTCACGTTTCATGCGTCACACAGTATTCTTCAGTGTGTGAAAGGTCATTGACATCACCTCAAGGTGAATGTATTTACCAATTACATGCTTTTACGCAGTGGTGTAAAGTACCTAAGTAAGTCTTGTCCTGTTGTCCCCTCTATGACTGTAGAAAGGAATCTCATCACTTCCTGTCCAATACAATCTCCTATTGGATTAGAGCAGTTGTGGGTGGAAGCAGGAGAATGTATGTTAGCTCTGAGTGCAGCTGAGTTTACCAAAGAGCTGAGACTAGGGGTGAAGAATCTACAGTCGTTTTGTGTACAATAAACATTGTCTGGACTAGGCTATTTGTTCAGGAAAAGAGGAAGACCTGTGTTTTGTTAGCTTTCCTTAGAACAGTAGGTAAGGTAACCAATTTCTTCTCTTGTTCATTCTCTCAAAAGGGTTGCATTGTTTCGGGCTGCTCTTCACCGGTGTAGTGTTTTTCAGAAGTGTGTGCATGTGGTCTTTCCTCTGCCAAATGCATGATGCTCTCCCACAATTCTGATTCTGTTTCAAGGGCTGATATACCTGATACCTGCCTTTTTCTAATGCATATTTGAAAGTGGTAGGAAGATATTTTTTCTCTCACTGAATAAAAATATTGATTGAAGAAGGAATTTGTCCTGGCTAATTCCTTTCGGAGTTGTTATGCCTAAGTGTTGTTGTGCCTATGTAGTAAATGGAATTAGGCAGATCAGTGGCACATGAGCACGATAAGCACTTGAGCCTTCATTAGTACATCAACAGGGACTGTCTGGAGGGATGTCAAGTGACAAGCATTTCATCATCAGGGCAACATAGCAGATCATGATGCAAGCATTACAACATGAAAAATTGTACAAGTTCTGATTCTGTCGAGGCATGCTCAGCTGCTAGTTACAGTAGCAGCAGTAAGATCAATTCGATAACCTTTTCAATGGAATGTAGGTCTTTTGACACTGTTCCTCTGATGTCAAGCTGACCTCCATTAGGCTACATTGTGGCTCTCATTGTATTATATGGTTTGATATGGTTTGGTCTAAATGTTTTACTGAATAGTGGATATAAAGAAGAAGATGGACTTGAGGATAGGGCTCAACTCTTTATTTTCTTTGTTCAGGGCTTAAGATACAATTTTTGTTTAGGCTTGGATAAAGTCGTGAATAACATTCTGTGACACTTTTACACTTTCTAGTGTGCTGGTATTGCTCTTGCCAGTTGCCATCTTAGAATCTTACGCAATGAAATAATGTGCTTACATGGCTTACATGGAACCTGCTTTCGATATACTTGTATTTCCTTTATTTTGGCAGTTACCTTTAGGTCCAAAGGGTTGCCAAGTGGCACCAGACATTTGGTGAAAGTAAAAGCAAAATAAGAAAGTAAATGAATGCATTACTGATATTACTTACATGTTTAAAATATTTTACTAGTAAAAGGTTAAGGTTTCATGTAGGCTATGCTGTCTATCTCCCATTTAACTTAACCTAGCCTAACCTCTTTGGCTTTATAACCATTCTGCTGAGCTCTGTCTTCTTTGTATTTCAGTCTTTTCATTTAGGCCTAAGTCATTCTCAAGGGGTATTTTCCTAGGGTAGGCCTAGTGGTTAACACGTTGTGCCAGTAACCGAAAGGTTGCTATTTCAAATCCCACATCCGATAAGGTGGAAAATCTGTCGATATGCCTTTGAACAAGGCACCTAACCCTAATTGCTCCAGGGTCGCCGTTGATAATGGCATACCCTGGCAGTGGCCCCAACCTCTCAGGGAGAGTTGGGATATGCAAAAACACATTTCCAATTCACACGTGTATAATAGGGCAAATATAAGCACCCAAATTGTTATTAATATTATTATTTATTTATTAAAAACTTGTTGCTTATTCTGATTATTCTATCTTATAATTGTTTCTCCGTCTTAACCAAGGCACCACCAATTGGCATAAATAAATACAGGTGTTCATTCAGCTTTTTAAAACACTGACCTAACATTCTTCCAGTGCTAGGAAATGATTGCACACTGCAAGCATCAATTATAGATAAGGTAAAAGATTGTCAAATCTTAAGTAACATTGACCAAACATGGGCCTAGATGTTTGTGTACAGCTGCATCAGCCATTGCAGTGCTCCATTGAAACTCAGCTATTTTGTCCAGCAATACAAAAACTATAATGATATATATAAAATGCAGATAGGTTTTGATGCATTGGAATATATGCTTTGACATGAAACGCATTCAAAACAAATAGTCATTCAGTGTGGCTTGTCTATAAATTAGATTTTGCATTATAAACAGTGCATACTTGTGGCTACTGGCTAGCTCCTAGCTGTAGTGCTTCAATATGACTAACATGCTTCTCTCTCTCTCCAACTCTCTCTTTCTATCCATTTTTTTTCTTCTTCCCCTATGCTGAACAATTCTCGACCAATCACCCTTCTGTCTATAGAGCTAGCATCACAGACCTCTTGTGTCAAGCCTTTCCATTGAGTCGTCTGGGTGCATGTGCTGCTACCTGGCCCATCTGTAATTACTGTACTGCCACCTGCCGTGGCAATCTTTCCACGACCTGAGAGCTGAACCGTCTGAACTCTCCTTGAAGCAGACACTTCTGCCTCGAGTCTCTCTTTCTCTCCACTTCTGCCTCACCTTCAACCATGATGTTCAAAGTTGACATGCATTACATAGTCTTCTTGCCTGTGTACCTGTTGATGTGGCTGTACACTCTCATCACGTTTATCCCATGGTATTTCCTCACTGATGCTGGGAAGAAGAAAGCCATGGCCAAGAGAGAGAAAGCCAAGTCCACCACAGGCAAAGCAGAGGGCCCCTATCGTTGTGTGGAGAACTTTGACAACCTGGCCCGGGAGGACTTTGAGGGAAAGGACACTCTAGACAAGCTGTTTGAGCATGCAGTGCAGCGCTTCGGCAACACAGACTGCCTGGGTACCAGGGAGCTCCTAAATGAGGAGAACGAGACGCAACCCAGCGGCAAGATCTTTAAGAAGGTAGAGTGAACACACACACTCCATCGCACCAGAAACAAATGAGAGTGCAGTGAAGGTTCTGTGAAATAAGTTACTTCGGTAATGTGACCTGAAGCAGGTTTGTATAACTTCATATAACATCTAACTGTCCTAGATTAAATACCCTCTTGTGGAGTAATTGAATCGAATGTCATAAACATTTTCACAGGAAATAACTTGATTTGACTCTCCAGTGGGATATTTTCCCCAGTGAACTGAAGGCCCTTAGTAGAACTAACCCTAATAGCCAGTTTCTGTGCTCTCTCCTCTGCTGCAGCTGATCCTGGGGGAGTACAGGTGGCTGTCCTATGATGAGGTGGACCAGATCATCAGCCATCTAGGTAGTGGACTGGCAGCCCTGGGCCAGCAGCCCAAGAGTACCATCGCCATCTTTTGTGAGACACGGGCAGAGTGGATGATCACTGCACAGGCCTGCTTCAGACGCAACTTTCCATGTAGGCATTGACTGCAACACATATCCCTGTTTAATGATGTAACACTAGCATATAAAGTAATATAACAGTAAGATAACATTGTGCTGTGTGTTTGCATTTAAACAACATGTTTGGTTGTGTTGCAGTGGTCACGCTGTATGCCACCCTGGGGGAGGAAGCGGTGGCCTTTGGGCTTAATGAGTGTGGGGCCACACACCTGATCACCAGCGCAGAGCTACTGGAGACTAAACTCAAGGTTGGAGATATTAGGGGAAATTAATGGTTCACATTCCAGCCTAACTACACACTACTGTTCTCAGCTCCTCTCTCAGTGGGATAGAGAGCTGGGTCTTTCCATGAAATGGGTGCCCTTTGCGTCCCTTTGATATTTTAAGTAGAAATTGTGCACGAATATTACATTTTAAAAGCCTATTATATTAAATGAAGTGTCCTTTAATATAGACCACATGGATAATTCAATACATCTGAATAAAGGCTTGCTAAAGTGACAAAATTATACATTTTGCCACGTCCCTCCGTCCACCCTGTGCCACGTCTAGGAAGATTTCAACCCATGGAATCCTAACATTTCAACAAGTTTCACCATCAGCCCTAGTTATTTCTGTTGCTTTGATAAAGTCCCAGCAATTAATTTAAGCGTTTTCCTCATTTTAAGGTGAACCCTATTAAATGAACTGAACTCTTGTTTTAATATGGTGAAACTATTACTTAAAGAAAAATGTTTAAAGAAACATTGAACATCTAATAGTCAGCGTGTAAAAGCAGGTGAGCTGGTTCTACTCTTTTGGCAATTTTCTGATGTTTTGTGGTGGAAAACTGAGCGGGTCGAGCATAACACGTCAACCCTGTTAACATTAGATAGACTAGAGATGTTTTAGCAATATTTTTTTGGGGGGGTTGAAACTTGCATTCAATTTCCACTCAATGTTGCACACAAGCTTCCATTCCCCCTGTCACGAGGGGCATGGCTGATTTAACATGAAATCACCAACCCTGTTACAGTCAGCCCTGTTACAGTCAGTCCTGTTACTTTATTTGGCCCTTACCATTGTAATGTTTGTTATTTAATTAACCTCTTGAGATGGAAAAAAACATTTTTTTTTTATGAATTTGAATATGTGCTCTTTATTACAGAATGTTAAAATTAGGAGAAATCCAAAGATTTTTTTGTTAAACCAAGTTACACTTCTCAAAAGGAATGACCCAGCTATCTTTTCAGACGGGATGAGTGTAATCACCTCCGTAGGTGAAGGAGGAAGTTAAAAACACATGGGGTGTTTGTGTGTGAACTGAGATGTGTTGTTCACCTGAAAAACAAACCCCTGATATCATCAAAACTTGAATGAACCCTAAAGGGCTGAGATTACTCATGTTCAAAGTCATGCCAAATAATGATGTCTTTCTATGTGTCTGACAGAATGTTTTGCCAGATATGCTCAACCTGAAGCACGTTATATATGTGGACAACAAGAGCATCAGCCGGACGGGCTACCCTGAGGGCATTCAGATCTACAGCATGCAGGCAGTACAGGAGTTGGGAGCCAAACCTGACAACTGTAGGTGAAAACACATCAACAGCACTTTTCATATACAAAACACAGGTCACACTGTTGGGTCACTGTTTAAGGACACCCTGTTATGTCAAACAGTGTTTGCACTGAAACTTGAGTTTACATATGGCCCAAATGCCACTGTAGAGATGGTAAAATGTATAAGCAGCTAAAAAAAAGTCTGATGAAGTATAATATGCACATATGCTGGAAGTTTAGTTTCCCACTGCGTAGTGGGAAACTGGCTTGGACTGTACCATTTATTTTCTAAGTATTATTAAGTGACGTGTGCTCCTGGCAGTGAGTGTAGCTGTGCAGCGCCCCCAGCCCACAGATCTGGCTGTGGTCATGTACACCAGCGGCTCCACAGGACGACCCAAAGGAGTCATGATCATCCACAGCAACCTGATCGCTGGCATGACGGGCCAGTGTGAGAGGATCCCAGGACTGGGGTGAGCAGAGCACTCTACTGCAGCGCCTCTATCAAGTGTATAACCAACATTTAACTAGGCTAGTCAGGTCTCTGCGTCACATTCCCATGTCAGACACAATGTTTTGAAACAGCAGACAAACAGTGTAATGTACTGATGATACCCTTGCCTGAACATGTTTAATCATGCACTCTTTTGACTGAACTTGATAATTAGATAAACAGTATTGTGGAAGTGCATAACCACTGTGGTGCAGGGTTACAGATATTGATGATGTAAAGTGCTGTCTCATCTTCATATTGCTAAGTTGTGTGTGTGTCCATGTGCAGGCCAAAGGATACCTACATTGGCTACCTGCCTCTAGCTCATGTGCTGGAAATGACTGCTGAAATCTCATGTATGACGTATGGCTGCAGGATTGGCTACTCTTCTCCACAAACACTCTCTGACCAGGTAATAAATAGACTCAGCACTTTGATCTAAAACGATAGAATTGATCATGCATATTCCAACCAAAAAAAAGTTTTTTGCAATGTTGGCAACATTCTGTTATTTTGATATCTTCTCTTTTGCAGTCTACAAAAATCAAGAAGGGCAGTAAAGGAGACTGCTCTGTGTTGAGGCCTACTCTGATGGCAGCTGTACCGGTAAGAACAAGCATCCTTCCTTAAACTGTCTGCTTATCGCTGATGTGTTAGTGTTCTATGAAAAGGCTCCGTTAGAGATTTGTAGAAGTCCGCTCTAGAGAACATCTTCTAACAGGTTATGTTTGTTCTTTCATAACTATCCTGCAGCATTGATGTCCTCTGTAGAGGGTGGAAGCCGAAATATAAGATGTTTATCTGTTATCTGACAGGAAATAATGGACCGCATCTACAAGAATGTGATGAACAAGGTGCAGGAGATGAGCTATGTGCAGAGGACTCTGTTTAAACTGGGCTACAACTACAAACTGGAACAGATCAAAATGGGCTACGATGCCCCACTCTGCAACATGTGAGTACACAAGGACACACACGCACACACACACACACTGCAGCATGTTTCTATCTACCATACACAATCCTGTGACATGCACATAGCTATAGGTCAGATCCCTGATACAAGATTAGTGCATAAATCAAATGTAATTGGAGACATGCGCCGAATACAGCAGGTGTAGACTTTACAGGGAAATGCTTACTTATGAGCCCATTCGCAACAATGCAGAGTTAAAAAACGAAGACAAATATTTGCTAAAAAAAACGAAATAGTAACGAGGCTATATTCGAGGAGATAAAGGAGGTCAATGTAAATTGTCCGGGTTGCCATTTGATGAACTGTTCAGCAGTCTTATGGCTTGGGGGTAGAAGCTGTTCATCTGGGATGATGGTGTTGATGTGAGCCATGACCAGCCTTTCAAAGCATTTCATGGCTTCAGATGTGTGTGCTACGGGGCGGTAGTCATTTAGACAGGTTACCTCTGGAATCTGTGTATTTTAAGTGTGCTGTATGTATGCTTGTGTGTATTTTGACTGGTTTTGGAGGAAACCATATTTTTGTGTCTGCCAGTCAATGCTGCTTATCAGATATCAGGGTGTCCTTCTGACTGATTAGGGGTGATTACGAAATAGCTCTATTTGATATCAGAGTGAAATTTCATCAGTAAACATGAACTAATGGTTAAGGTCGATGTTGATTTCCTTCCTCTGTCCTGTCCGTCAGGCTGCTATTTAAGAAGGTGAAGGCTCTGCTGGGAGGGAACATCAGGATGATGCTGTCAGGAGGAGCGCCCCTGTCCTCCGCCACCCAGCGCTTCATGAACATCTGCTTCTGTTGCCCCGTGGGACAGGGCTATGGCCTCACAGAGACCTGTGGAGCAGGTACCATCACAGAGGGTGAGTCAGGGCAGGCACAGGCATGGACTACTACTACTGGGGTCAGGGCATAAAATGAACACCCGTCAAATGCGGGTAGATTTTGGTATTGGTGGGTAAGAATGTATATTTCACCAGCCACATTGGTGGGTGGTCAATGTGCAGTGCTCTACAGTGAAATCATTTGCGAATAAAAATTGTAAAAAGTCCAGGATGAGCACATGTGGAGTTACGGTTAGAAAACTGCTGCAGTAGCTGTTTTCAAAGTATTTCTTCGGTTTTGTTTCATAGCTGCTAATTGCATGAAGACATAGGAAACCTGTATATCCCACCTCATGAAAAAAAACATTGCCTGACAGGGGCGCTGTGCTCTATGGGTGAAGTGCTGATATATTCATTTTTGGAGGCGCTGCGCACTTGCATACAAGTTTGTCTAATTTACTCAAAAGTCTACAAAGTAAAGTGAGACTTTGTCCATGTGTCTCTTGGCTATTTACATTATTATGTTCACAAGCTCGGTTGTTTTTAAACATTAGTTTTAGTCTGCTGCTTCAACTTATAGCAAAGAGACGCCCTATCCTAAATCTCACAGACACGTGACAGGACTCGAGTGGCCACGGTACCACTGTAACCTCCTGCCCTTAAAGGGGTAGCTGAACATTTTGATCCTGATATTTTGATTGAAAGACTCGGGTCCCAGAAAATGTACTAAAATTGAGCAATAAACCACAGTACTTCTTACTAATACATTTCTTGTTTTAGAAACATTACAGAGCATGATCATCTGTTTGTGTTTGTTTTTTTATGTAATATTTTGGCTGGTAAAAAATCTGAGTGGCAGGTAGATGTTTCAATCGTAGTAGTAGTGTGTAGGAGAATGGTGGGCGCTCTGTCATTTGAGAATCTTCACCATTGTGTTTTTTGTTAGGAAATTATACCTATGCATGCTATGGCAATTTTGGGCTTTAGCCAAGACAGGTATTTGAGAGCATGCTATTGCTCAGGCTTCTTTTTAATCTATTGAGTTGCCCTGAGAGTTTCATGTCTTTAAACACACATACTCTGAAGTAAATGTCTTTGTTGAAGCACCAACCTGTGAAAGGTTCTGTGATACTGGGATTGTTGATGGCAGAGGAATGGCAGCTATATTAAATATAACTATTTTACTTCAATCGGCTTTGCTGTTTAGGTCACACAGGTATTTGTCACTTTTCAGTCCATTCTGAATGTAGAAGGATACGCTATGCAGCAGTATTTGAGTGTGAAACATTTTGTCAAATGATGCCAAATAACCACTGGGGCCGATAAGGCCATATCATTTAACAGGACCTCAGGACATTGTTTCTGGGAACTTTCTTGGAAGGCAGAGGACAATGTACAAGCTCTTAGTTTAAAAACAAACACAGTATTATATTTGATAAAAAATGTATTATGTTTGCTATGATTTGATTTTCCTCATAGATCAAAGCAGTGTTGAAACTGTGTGCCTCCGATCTTTGGTCAGTCTGAAGCACAAGTACGTCTGTCGCTTCATGCCCCAGATGTGCATGAGCACTGATGCTTATTCTTTAATAAGAAACCTTGATTTGAGAAATATTCAGAGTCTGGTTTTTAGCCCTTGGACCATGCCTCAGGACTACCTGGCATGATGACTCCTTGCTGTCCCCAGTCCACCTGGCCGTGCTGCTGCTCCAGTTTCAACTGTTCTGCCTGCGGCTATGGAATCCAGACCTGTTCACCGGACGTGCTACCTGTCCCAGACCTGCTGTTTTCAACTCTCTAGAGACAGCAGGAGCGGTAGAGATACTCTTAATAATCGGCTATGAAAAGCCAACTGACATTTACTGCTGAGGTGCTGACTTGCTGCACCCTCGACAACTACTGTGATTATTATTATTTGACCATTATGGTAATTTATGAACATTTGAACATCTTGGCCATGTTCTGTTATAATCTCCACCCGGCACAGCCAGAAGAGGACTGGCCACCCCTCATAGCCTGGTTCCTCTCTAGGTTTCTTTCTAAGTTTTGGCCTTTCTAGGGAGTTTTTCCTAGCCACCGTGCTTCTACACCTGCATTGTTTGGGAGTTTAGGCTGGGTTTCTGTACAGCACTTTGAGATATCAGCTGATGTACAAAGGGCTGTATAAATACATTTGATTTGATTAGTGGGCTGGGTTACAGCCTAATACTGGCATCAAGTATTAAACTCTACGTGGTGTTTTTATTTATCTGTGATTGTGTGTTTTGACTCCAGTTGCAGACTACAGCACTGGGAGAGTAGGAGCCCCCCTCATCTGCTGTGAGGTGAAACTACGAGACTGGGTTGAGGGTAAGACAGTAAGCCTATAGAAACACACACTTATTTATGAACATTTTTGATAAAGTGTACTGCACTGTTGAGAAGAGCTTGCAAGTAAAAAATGTACTGTATTGTTTACACCAGTTTTCAAACCTTTTCAGCAGGGACACAATTTGTTTCCCGACATAATTTCTCAGGACCCCATTTTTTTCCCGCCAGCGTATCTGGCGAACACACCCAAAATCAAATAACACCGCCTTAAAATCTGTACATTTTGATTTTCACATCAACAAATATCGTTTGATTCATTACATTTTCATCTCATACATACAGTGCCCTCAGAAAGTATTCATACCCCTTGCCTCTTTCCACATTTGGTTGTTACAGCCTGAATTTAAACAACAATAATTCTCACCCATCTACACATAATACCCCATAATGACAAAGTGAAAATGTATTTTTGGACAATGCAAATTTATTGAAAATGAAATACAGAAATATCTAATTGACAGAGTGAAAAGAAGGAAGCCTATACAGAATAAAAACTATTCCAAAACATGCATCCTGTTTGCAACAAGTTCTAAAGTAAAACTGCAAAACATGTGGAAAAGCAATTCACTTTTTGTCATGAATACTAAGTATTTGTTTGGAGCAAATTCAATGCAACACATTACCGAGTACCACTCTCCATATTTTCAACCATAGGGGTGGCTGCACCATTGGCCTCATGGTAAAAATCCATGAGCGGTTTCCTTCCTCTCAGACTACTGAGTAAGGAAGGACGCCTGTATCTCTGTAGTGACTGGGTGTATTGATACACCATCCAAAGTGTAATTAATAACTCCACCATCCTCTAAGGGATATTCAATGTCTCCTTTATTTTTACCCATCTACCAATACTATAGGTGCCCTTCTCTGTGAGGCATTGGAAAAGCTCCCTGGTCTTTGTGGTTGAATCTATGTTTGAAATTCACTGCTCGACTGAGAGAGCTTACAGATAATTGGATGTGTGGGGCACAGAGATGAGGTAGTCATTAAAGAATAATGTCAATAACACTATTATACACTATTGCACACACGTAGTCCATGCAACTTATGTTACTTGTTAAGCACATTTTTACTCAACTTATTTAGGCTTGCCATAAAAATGGGGTTGAATACTTAATGACTCAAGACATTAATTTTTTCATTTTTTAAATTAATTTGTAAAAATGTCTAAACACTTTGACAATATTGGGTATTGTGTGTAGGCCAGATACCAAACATCTGTATTGAATCCATTTTAAATGCAGGCTGCAACAGAACAACCTGTATTAAAAGTAAAGGAGTGTGAATATGATGTTTTCCACATACATATAGTATGGATGACCTGGACATCCTCGTTTAGTAGCTGCCCTGTTTGCCTCCTTTGCTTGTTGTTACCGTATTTGCATGTGGCTCTCATTATGTGCCTTGATTAGTTTCCATGTGGTTAGTTTCTTCCTGTTCCAAACAATCCTTTTATTCAGCTATTCTCTACCACCATGCCTCACTCTTATCTTCCCACTGTGTTTCCAAGGTGGATACACCAGCCAGGACCAACCCCACCCCCGTGGAGAGATCATGATTGGTGGGCCCAACGTTACCATGGGTTACTATAAGAGCGAGCACCTGAACAATGACTTCTGGGTAGATGAGCAGGGCCAGAGGTGGTTTTGTACCGGGGATGTGGGGGAGATCCACTCTGATGGCTGTCTGCAGATAGTGGGTGAGTGGCTGAGAGGAGGTGGAGAACATCTGAGTAATAACACCAGTGCTCACTGTTCATTGCACAACAGCTGCCTCTCAACACTTTATGACCATGAAGTAATACTGGCATAAACTATTCAAATTGATCTAAACAATGCTAACTGCCATAAAACCTCTCAGTTCTATCCTGCCATATTTCAGTCTTCTCACTGACCCTCTCTGCTTTGTTTGTAGACCGTAAGAAGGACCTGGTCAAACTGCAGGCTGGAGAATATGTGTCCTTGGGGAAAGTGGAGTCTGCTCTGAAGAACTGCCCCCTTATTGACAACATCTGTGCATATGCAAACAGGTAACTCTTCTGTCTGCTTTATTATACCACATACACTACTGGTCACTTAGAAATGTCCTTGTTTTTTAAAGAAAATCACATTTTTTGTCCATTAAAATAACATCAAATTGATCAGAAATACAGTGTAGACATTGTTAAAGTTGTAAATGACTTGTAGCTGAAAATGGCTGATTTTTAATGGATTGTCTACATAGGCGTACAGAGGCCCATTATCAGCAACCATCACTCCTGTATTCCAATGGCACGTTGTGTTAGCTAATCCAAGTTGATCATTTTAAAAGGCTAATTGATCATTAGAAAACCATTTTGCGATTATGTTAGCACAGCTGAAAACTGATGTGCTGATTTTAAAGAAGCAATAAAACTAGTTGAGTATCTGGATCATCAGCATTTGTGGGTTCGATTACAGGCTCAAAATGGCCAGAAACAAAATCCTTTCTTCTGCTACTCGTCGGTCTATTCTTGTTCTGCGAAATGAAGGTTATTCCATGCGAGAAATTGCCAAGAAACTGAAGATCTTGTACAACGCTGTGTACTACTCCCTTCACAGAATAGTGCAAACTGGCTCTAACCAGAATAGAAAGAGGAGTGGGTGGCCCCGGTGCACAACTGAGCAAAAGGACAAGTATATTAGTGTGTCTAGTTTGAGAAACAGACGCCTCACAAGTCCTCAACTGGCAGCTTCATTAAATAGTACCCTCAAAACACCAGTCTCAACGTCAACAGTGAAGAGGCGACTCCGGGATGCTGGCCTTCTATTTTCAATGACGGCCTAGGAACAGTGGGTTAACTGCCTTGTTCAGGGGCAGAACAACAGATTTTTTACCTTGTCAGCTCGGGGATTCGATCTTGCAACCTTTCAGTTACAAGTCCAACACTCTAACCACTAGGTTACCTACAGTGCCTTGCGAAAGTATTCGGCCCCCTTGAACTTTGCGACCTTTTGCCACATTTCAGGCTTCAAACATAAAGATATAAAACTATATTTTTTTGTGAAGAATCAACAAGTGGGACACAATCATGAAGTGGAACGACATTTATTGGATATTTAAAACTTTTTTAACAAATCAAAAACTGAAAAATTGGGCGTGCAAAATTATTCAGCCCCCTTAAGTTAATACTTTGTAGCGCCACCTTTTGCTGCGATTACAGCTGTAAGTCGCTTGGGGTATGTCTCTATCAGTTTTGCACATCGAGAGACTGACATTTTTTCCCATTCCTCCTTGCAAAACAGCTCGAGCTCAGTGAGGTTGGATGGAGAGCATTTGTGAACAGCAGTTTTCAGTTCTTTCCACAGATTCTCGATTGGATTCAGGTCTGGACTTTGACTTGGCCATTCTAACACCTGGATATGTTTATTTTTGAACCATTCCATTGTAAATTTTGCTTTATGTTTTGGATCATTGTCTTGTTGGAAGACAAATCTCCGTCCCAGTCTCAGGTCTTTTGCAGACTCCATCAGGTTTTCTTCCAGAATGGTCCTGTATTTGGCTCCATCCATCTTCCCATCAATTTTAACCATCTTCCCTGTCCCTGCTGAAGAAAAGCAGGCCCAAACCATGATGCTGCCACCACCATGTTTGACAGTGGGGATGGTGTGTTCAGTGTGATGAGCTGTGTTGCTTTTACGCCAAACATAACGTTTTGCATTGTTGCCAAAAAGTTCAATTTTGGTTTCATCTGACCAGAGCACCTTCTTCCACATGTTTGGTGTGTCTCCCAGGTGGCTTGTGGCAAACTTTAAACGACACTTTTTATGGATATCTTTAAGAAATGGCTTTCTTCTTGCCACTCTTCCATAAAGGCCAGATTTGTGCAATATACGACTGATTGTTGTCCTATGGACAGAGTCTCCCACCTCAGCTGTAGATCTCTGCAGTTCATCCAGAGTGATCATGGGCCTCTTGGCTGCATCTCTGATCAGTCTTCTCCTTGTATGAGCTGAAAGTTTAGAGGGACGGCCAGGTCTTGGTAGATTTGCAGTGGTCTGATACTCCTTCCATTTCAATATTATTGCTTGCACAGTGCTCCTTGGGATGTTTAAAGCTTGGGAAATATTTTTGTATCCAAATCCGGCTTTAAACTTCTTCACAGCAGTATCTCGGACCTGCCTGGTGTGTTCCTTGTTCTTCATGATGCGCTCTGCGCTTTTAACGGGCCTCTGAGACGATCACAGTGCAGGTGCATTTATACGGAGACTTGATTACACACAGGTGGATTGTATTTATCATCATTAGTCATTTAGGTCAACATTGGATCATTCAGAGATCCTCACTGAACTTCTGGAGAGAGTTTGCTGCACTGAAAGTAAAGGGGCTGAATAATTTTGCACGCCCAATTTTTCAGTTTTTGATTTGTTAAAAAAGTTTGAAATATCCAATAAATGTCGTTCCACTTCATGATTGTGTCCCACTTGTTGTTGATTCTTCACAAAAAAAATACAGTTTTATATCTTTATGTTTGAAGCCTGAAATGTGGCAAAAGGTCGCAAAGTTCAAGGGGGCTGAATACTTTCGCAAGGCACTGTATCTACATAGGCCTCTATATTCCATAAAGAAATCTGCCGTTTCCAGCTACAATAGTCATTTACAACATTGTCTACACTGTATTTCTTATCAATTTTATGTTATTTTAATGGACAAAAAATGTGCTTTTCTTTCAAAAAACAAGGACATTTGTAAGTGACCCCAAACTTTTGAACGGTACTGTAGGTTTTACATTGATACCAAATGCATTTGTGGTTATGTTTTAGTAGTTATTCTACATATATCACCCCTAAAACATATTCAATGTGCATGCTCAAGTCTAGTCTATCATTTTATTTTCTCTTGCTTTTAGTGACCAGAACTACGTGATAAGCTTTGTGGTACCGAACCAGAAGCAGCTGACAACTCTGGCCAATAACAACGGCATAAGTGTTGCCTGGGAGGAGATATGTAACCACCCAGCCATGGAGAAGGAGGTCCTGAAGGCCATCAAAGAGGTGGCTGCCTCAAGTAAGGCTGAAACCTACTCTGACACATATCTTGTTAACTTGACTAACCAGATGGACAATAACGTAGAATTAATAGACACATAATTTCAGTGTGACGAGGGCTTTGCTCATGCCATGCATATCCCTTTTATATTAACCATTTCCCCCCCCCCCCCCAGTCAAACTGCAGCGTTTTGAGATCCCAGTGAAAGTGCGTCTAAGCCCAGAGCCCTGGACTCCTGAGACTGGCCTGGTGACAGATGCATTCAAATTGAAGAGGAAGGAGCTGAAGAATCACTTTCAGACTGATATAGAGAGAATGTACGGAGGGAAGTAGAGCCACCATCTGATCTAACCAAAGAACAGTTTCCTTACAACTTTCACCAGTGATGTGTGTCTGAATAATAATACTATTTATTTGTATTGTGCTTTTCATAAGCGTTATCTCAAAGCTCTACAGAAAAAAACCCACTTCAGTGTAAAAAACATTAGGAACACCTTAATATTGAGTTGCACCACGTTTTGCCCTCAGAATAGTCTCAATTTGTCAGGGCATGGACTCTACAAGGTGTTGAAAGTGTTCCACAGGGATGCTGGCCCATGTTGACTCCAATGATTCACACAGTTGTGTCAAATTGGCTGGATGTCCTTTGAGTGGTGGACCATTCTTGATGCACACAGGAAACTGTTGTGTGTGAAAAACACAGCAGTGTTGCAGTTCTTGACACACTCAAACCGGTGCCCCTGGCACCTACTACCATACCCCATTCAAAGGCATTTCAATATTGTTCCTTGCCCATTCACCCTCTGCATGGCACACATACATAATCCATGTCTCAATTGTCTCAAGGCTTAAATATTTTCTTTAACCTGTTTCCTCCCCTTCATCTCCACTGATTGAAATGGACTTAACAGGTGACATCAATAAGGGATCATAGCTTTCACCTTGATTCACCTGGTCAGTCGATGTTATGGAAAGAACAGGTGTTCCTAATATCTGTACACTCCGTGTTTAAACACAGGAGGAGCTTTTTGGACCCATACTCTCCGGAAGTCATTTATCCAGCCAAACTAGCATAGTTGTAGCCAGCTAGTTTAGTCAAATCAAATTTTGTCACATGCGCCGACTACAACAAGTGTAGACTTCACTGTGAAATGCTTACTTACGAGTCCTTTCCCAACAATGCAGAGTTAAAAAGTAAGACAATATTAGTAAAAAGGGAGAACCATGGAAAACAAGCTCTGAACAGGATATAGCTGGGTGCACATGTGCACTAGGCTAGTTCAGGACACAGAGATTGTAGCTTTTATGCCCTAATATCAGGAGCTAGTGGGGGAAAGTTAGATTAAACCATTCAGACACTGACATGAGTACATCAGATGGCACAAATTTAAGGAGAGCAAATTGATATACAATCCAAAAATCAGCTGTAACTGTCAATAGTAAAACAAAGATTAAAACGATATTTGAGTAAAACTGAATCCATAAAATGAATGGTGGACACGGTCCGGACACGGTAGCGTCCTCCTCACCACTAGTTAAACTACTTAACTCTCTTAAGTAAATGAACTGCACAAATGGATTGATTGAACAAATCAGTTGACTGCATGTATGGGTATGGATGTGAGTACGCAGATCCGCAAGCCACTGTGGCCCATCAGGATAAATTCAGAGTTTCTTTGTGGCCCCCACTCCCATCAATGTTGCCCATACCTGCTAACCTACTGGAAGTATGATGAAAATAAAACATTATGCTGCCCCCTAGTGTGCAAGCCCCCACAGTGCTGCTGTATACATTTTCTTGTTCTAAACATAGGTTCACATTACTGCCACAAGACTGCTGAGACCCCACAATCCTTCAGGCTATTGCACAAAAATGAAACCTGAGTGTAATTTTGGAAATTTCTGTCACCTGTGCTTGTTTTAATTTTGGTTTTCATGTTTTGAACCTGCTCATGACATTGTCATGGTGACACAACCCAACCCAAGCATGTCACGTTATATTTTGGATTTTTCAGGTACTAGGTCTGGTATGGTGAATATCATTCTTGCTATGTTACAGAATGGATTATCATTTCTGTTTGAAGATAGTCCTTTAGCCTCTTTGTTTCATGCTGATCTCTACCGACACCTCTGTTTTTGTATACTGTACAATATTTATAGACTTCGGGTTATATGTTTCAAGTCATCTTTATAATGTAATAGTTCTACATTTCCGACCTCTGGATCTGCCAATTTAATAGTCTGTATGCTCTTGAATAATTGTATATTTATCAAGATATGAAATACTCAATATAATTCAATGCAATTTTTTAGATGCTGTTAAATCCAATTGAGTAGCATGTGTAAATAAAACTTGAATGTAAAGATTTTGTATGCATATACATTAAGGTCAAGTTAAATTGAGCCATTTAAAAAAAAAATGAATTTAATACTATTGAATTGTTTAAAGGTCACAATTGTGCTTCTTGAAACTTTGTGTGGAACGTTGACGAAAATGCTGTGAATAGGCAAGTTTGCTTCAAATGTACAGACATTCAAAGCTAATGAGTTATAGCATTCTGAAGCGTTTTAATGTCGCATATAATGCAGTAAGAGGGAATTTATGGTGTCGACCAACTGAAACATGCAAATTAATGCCAAAAATGTATATTCCAGGATGCATTCATATCATAAAATACAATTTAACTATCCCAATTGAGCCATCCTCAATGGCCAACACATTGGGATAAAACAAAGACACTGTTACAATTAGCCATGATACGACTCTAATCCATTATGTCATATCACGGCCCTATTCCAATAGGAGTGAGAAAGGTCAAAAAGCCACTACATGTTTTTTGTCAATGTTTTATAATTTTTTACACTCAGGGTTAACTATGCATCAACCAAGAATGCACTGCAGTAGTAATTATTTTGAGAACATGTCATCTTATTTTAATTGTGAAGCACTTATCTTCATTGGTTTATATTGATGTTTTGTCTGCTCATTTGTATTATTTATAAAAATCTGTTACGTGTATGAAACAATGTGTGATAAGGGATGGGCAGTGTGTACATTCTGGTGAAGTCATTTTCTGTACATGTACTTTTTATATGAATACATTAAAGCTTTCTGCCCACTGTAAAATGTTTTTTTATTATTTGAATAAGTGTCAGACTAATATTAAGTATTGTTCAATGATATACAATTAGGTTCACTAGTTTATATCTACCACATTATTTCACAGTTCTGTAAAGAAAGAGAGATTATCCCTATCATTGGAGCAAGCTTTGCACATCTTTCAACAAGGATAATGACTGAATTTAAACCATGCCCAAGGTATGAGGTGATGAACGATTCTGGTTCCTCATTTAAATAGGTAGTGTAGGGCTCACAGCAAATGTACATCTTTATTATAGGGCTCACTTGGAGTTATGGCAAGTAACAGAAATTAAGAAGAAAAAAAATCGGATACTGTCCAACATGATTTCTGATTCTGTCCTACAACCTGACATGATTGTTTAATTATGTGAGAGAATGGAGTTTATGGTTGTGGAAACTGGTAGACTAGAGATGTAAACCCTTTCAAATATAATTCAATGATCTGTTGTGGTTCGTACATAAAACATGTGTTGTGCGTAAAAAGCTATTCTTATTTTCGCTGTGCAAAACCTATACCATTATGTGTATACTGGTTCTCAGTGGTTTATGTATCATCAACAGTACGTGTTATGGCAATGTCCAACGAAAATTAGGTTGCGATCAAGTGTAGTGTTCAATTTCACCGACAGGTGGTGCGACATCAGCAACAGGAATACATCGACAACAAACTGAGCCATGCTAGTTACGTTAGCTAGCAGTAAAAAAAAAAAGAGTAACCATAGATCAGGAATCAGACCGAACAACAAAAAAAATCAGAGTGTGATGAATAGCCAAGTATATATTCAATAATTAATAAAAGTTCGAGCGACACAACTTCAGAAACATCTGGACTATTTTGAGGATTGATTACAGTGTTTGATTCAAACGAGGTAAGTTGTAAAATGGCGGATACGATTCTGGCAGTTTTGTCGTTTTATCCAGCGAGCTAACGGTAGCTAGCTGTGTTGCTATTAATGTTGAATACACTAGCACGTTATTATGTAGGACAACTCATGTTAGCTAGCTACAATAAGGAACTTGGATTCGGAGTAGCGGTTACATCGCAAATTAGCCGTGTCGTGTTAACTCAGCTTTTATCAAAGCATATAGACGTTTCACTTGACTATGACAAGGATAAATACATTTGTTGTGAAGTTAACTATTAATGTTAGTACGCTAACAGTAGTAACAACACGGTAACGTTAGCTAACCTAGCTAGGTTATGTTGCTCTTCTACGATTGTGTGCAGCGACTTTGCCTGATTTTGAGTCGGAATTGTTACCTAATCGTCTTGCTCACCAAAAACCCACCATTAGTGTTTATCTAACGCCAACCATTGCCTAGCTAGATAGCCAGCTAGATAATAATGATAGTTAGCCAGCTAACGTTAGCTAGCTGCTGGCAAAGATGGAGGACGTCGAACATTGTTTACAAGGAAGCTAGCTAGGTAGCTTGTTGTTGGGAGTAGCTAGGTAGATATGGGAAATCTGGCTAGCTAGTATGACAACAAATACATGGTCGTACTTGTTGGGTAGTTTCTTTTAACTATTAACTTAGTTACATCTACTGTTACCATTACAGTTCTGACAACCTCAGAATACTAGACTACGTTAGCTTGTGTTCGCCGAAGATGGAGTATTTTAAGAACGTCAATTGCTGGCCTTACATGGAGCAGGCCTCAAAATGGAGGCAAAGCCGACGTATCTAACTAGTTAGTTCGTTCATTCTTCTCACTTGCAAAGAAATTTGCTAACGCGGCTTAGCGAATGGCCTTCATCTTGAAGCATCGTTAGCTTTAATACCTGGTTGGCAAGCTACTTAGCAAAGCAACGAACTAGGCTGGCTAGCTACATCAGGGTTCCCCAAAGGGCGGGCCGAGTTAGGCCAGCTGGCGATTTTATTTGGCCCCTCAACTTTCTGAACAAATGTGTGTGTGTGTGTGTATATATAATATAGATATATATTCGTTTGAACTAAAATACTGTAAAATCGTCAACTAATCATCTTACATCTGTTCCCAAGTATTCCCACACAAACACAGAGGCATATGTATTGTATTCCAATGTAATCAAGGTTTGAAATTCAAATTATTTTGTCAAATATTATATCTGTTTGCGCTTCTTGCAGTGTTATTTACCTTTATTTAACTAGGAAAGTCAGTTAAGAACAAATTCTTATTTCAATGACGGCCTAGGAACAGTGGGTTAACAGCCTTGTTCAGGTGCAGAATGACAGATTTTTACCTTGTCAGCTCTGGGATTCGATCGTGCAACCTTTCTGGTTACAAGTCTAACGCTCTAACCACTAGGCTACCTGCTGCCCCAGTATACATATTACCTTAAATTATGTTTCGGCGCTCTGATCAAGATACAAAAATCAACCCGCGGATGAGTTTAATTGGGGACCCCTCCTCTAGTAGCAACTATCTAGTTACCTTAGCTAACTTTATTATAATTGCAGCTGGCTTGAAAGTTGGTGCCCACATTTCCATTCGTCACATGCTTCGTAAACAACAGGTGTAGGCTAACAGTGAAATGCTTACGGGCCCTTTCCAACAATGCAGAGAGAAAAATAATAATAATACCCAATGAGGAACGATAACTTGGCTATATACACAGGGTACCATTACCGAGTCCATGTGCAGCGGTACAAGGTAATTTAGGTAGGGGTAAAGTGACTATGCAACAATATATAATAAGCAGCAGTGTATGTGATGAGTCAAAAATAATTGGTCTACATGGTTGAACATACAGTGCCTTGCGATAGTATTCGGCCCCCTTGAACTTTGCGACCTTTTGCCACATTTCAGGCTTCAAACATAAATATATAAAACTGTATTTTTTTGTGAAGAATCAACAACAAGTGGGACACAATCATGAAGTGGAACGACATTTATTAGATATTTCAAACTTTTTTAACAAATCAAAAACTGAAAAATTGGGCGTGCAAAATTATTCAGCCCCTTTACTTTCAGTGCAGCAAACTCTCTCCAGAAGTTCAGTGAGGATCTCTGAATGATCCATTGTTGACCTAAATGACTAATGATGATAAATACAATCCACCTGTGTGTAATCAAGTCTCCGTATGAATGCACCTGCACTGTGATAGTCTCAGAGGTCCGTTAAAAGCGCAGAGAGCATCATGAAGAACAAGGAACACACCAGGCAGGTCCGAGATACTGTTGTGAAGAAGTTTAAAGCCGGATTTGGATACAAAAAGATTTCCCAAGCTTGAAACATCCCAAGGAGCACTGTGCAAGCGATAATATTGAAATGGAAGGAGTATCAGACCACTGCAAATCTACCAAGACCTGGCCGTCCCTCTAAACTTTCAGCTCGTGCAAGGAGAAGACTGATCAGAGATGCAGCCAAGAGGCCCATGATCACTCTGGATGAACTGCAGAGATCTACAGCTGAGGTGGGAGACTCTGTCCATAGGACAACAATCAGTCGTATATTGCACAAATCTGGCCTTTATGGAAGAGTGGCAAGAAGAAAGCCATTTCTTAAAGATATCCATAAAAAGTGTCGTTTAAAGTTTGCCACAAGCCACCTGGGAGACACACCAAACATGTGGAAGAAGGTGCTCTGGTCAGATGAAACCAAAATTGAACTTTTTGGCAACAATGCAAAACGTTATGTTTGGCGTAAAAGCAACACAGCTCATCACCCTAAACACACCATCCCCACTGTCAAACATGGTGGTGGCAGCATCATGGTTTGGGCCTGCTTTTCTTCAGCAGGGACAGGGAAGATGGTTAAAATTGATGGGAAGATGGATGGAGCCAAATACAGGACCATTCTGGAAGAAAACCTGATGGAGTCTGCAAAAGACCTGAGACTGGGACGGAGATTTGTCTTCCAACAAGACAATGATCCAAAACATAAAGCAAAATCTACAATGGAATCGTTCAATAAAAAACATATCCAGGTGTTAGAATGGCCAAGTCAAAGTCCAGACCTGAATCCAATCGAGAATCTGTGGAAAGAACTGAAAACTGCTGTTCACAAATGCTCTCCATCCAACCTCACTGAGCTCGAGCTGTTTTGCAAGGAGGAATGGGAAAAAATGTCAGTCTCTCGATGTGCAAAACTGATAGAGACATACCCCAAGCGACTTACAGCTGTAATCGCAGCAAAAGGTGGCGCTACAAAGTATTAACTTAAGGGGGCTGAATAATTTTGCAGGCCCAATTTTTCCATTTTTGATTTGTTAAAAAAGTTTGAAATATCCAATAAATGTCGTTCCACTTCATGGCTGCATCTCTGATCAGTCTTCTCCTTGTATGAGCTGAAAGTTTAGAGGGACGGCCAGCTCTTGGTAGATTTGCAGTGGTCTGATACGCCTTCCATTTCAATATTATCGCTTGCACAGTGCTCCTTGGGATGTTTAAAGCTTGGGAAATCTTTTTGTATCCAAATCCGGCTTTAAACTTCTTCACAACAGTATCTCGGACCTGCCTGGTGTGTTCCTTGTTCTTCATGATGCTCTCTGCGCTTTTAACGGACCTCTGAGACTATCACAGTGCAGGTGCATTTATACGGAGACTTGATTACACACAGGTGGATTGTATTTATCATCATTAGTCATTTAGGTCAACATTGGATCATTCAGAGATCCTCACTGAACTTCTGGAGAGAGTTTGCTGCACTGAAAGTAAAGGGGCTGAATAATTTTGCACGCCCAATTTTTCAGTTTTTGATTTGTTAAAAAAGTTTGAAATATCCAATAAATGTCGTTCCACTTCATGATTGTGTCCCACTTGTTGTTGATTCTTCACAAAAAAATACAGTTTTATATCTTTATGTTTGAAGCCTGAAATGTGGCAAAAGGTCGCAAAGTTCAAGGGGGCCGAATACTTTCGCAAGGCACTGTAAGCAGTCTAATGATGCTTTTACGCCTATGTTTAAGTTACTGCATTTGTCCATTTGAAAGTTTGAAACCTGTCCATGAAGGGAAATCCGTTCAGAGGAGGGCAGTGTGTTCCACTCAAAGTATGCACTCTGAAGGGCTCTTCTATGAAACACAATAGATTTCTCAATTGAACTAACCCCTCATTTCTTTTCATATATTCTAGGTTGTATTACCCTACATTTTGGTGTATCCTGAGAAGGGGAGAAGGCCATACTTACTAGAGTGGGCCCAGAAAATGTTAAAGAAATGATAGCAGCACAGGAGTTGCACACAGAGTTTCAGTTTCCTCAGTAAGTATAACGGTGAAGATGCAGTGGACATAATCACCATTGTATTGCATAGATAGACCTTCAAACTAGTTCAGTGTGTATAATGAATATAGATTTATTTTATATAGCACTTTTCATACAGAATCTCAGTTGCTTGAAAAAATCAAATATATAAAATATATACTGGACAAAAATATAAATGCAAAATGTAAAGTGTTGGTCCAATGTTTGCAAAATGTAAGAATATCAACAAATTTACTGAGTTACAGTTCATAAAAGGAAATCAGTAATTTGAAATAAATTCATTACACCCTAATCTATGGATTTCACATGACTGGCCAGTGGCACAGCAATGGGTGGGCCTAGAAAGTTATAGGCCCACCCACTTGGGAGCCAGGCCCAGCAAATCAGAAATAGTTTTACACACAAAAGGGCTTTATTACAGACAGAAAACTCCTCCATCTGCTGTCCGGATGGCTGGTCTCAGACAATCCTGCAGGTGAAGAAGCCAGCTGTGGAGGTCCTGGGCTGTCGTGGTTACACGTGGTCTGCAAATTCTGTAAAACAATGTTGGAGGCAGCTTATGGTAGTGAAATTAACATTAAATTCTCTGGCAACAGCTTTGGTGGACGTTCCTGCAAATGAAATGTTATTTATCACATGCGCCGAATACAACCTTACCGTGAAATACTTAACCAACAATGCAGTTCAAGAAATAAGTTAAGAAAATATTTACTAAATAAACTAGAGTCAAAAAAATTATAATAAAATAAAATCTAAAAGTAACACAATAAAATGATATAACAATAACAAGGCTATATACAGGGATAGGGAAAGGGGTTGTACAACTGAATGCCTTCAACTGAAATGTGTCTTCCGCATTTAACCCAACCCCTCTGAATCAGAGGTCAGGGTCCTGCCTTAATTGACATCCACGTCTTCGGCGCCTGGGGAACAGTGGGTTAACTGCCTTGCTCAGGGGCGGAACAACAGATTTTTACCTTGTCAGCTCGGGGATTCGATCCAGAAACCTTTCGGTTACTGACCCAACGCTCTAACCACTAGGCTACCTGCGCGTACCGAGTCAATGTGCGAGGTTACAGGTTGGTTGAGGTCATGTGTAAAGTGACTGCATAGATACTAAACAGCGAATGGTGTCAATGTAAATAGCCATTTGATTAATTGTTCAGCTGTCTTATGGCTTGGGGGGGGTAGAAGCAGTTAAGGAGCCTTTTGGTCCTAGACTTGGCGCTCCAGTACCTCTTGCCGTGCGGTAGCAGAGAGAACAGTCTATGACTTGGGTGACTGGAATCTTTGACCATTTTTTTGGGCCTTCCTCTGGCACTGCCTAGTATATAGGTCCTGGATGTCAGGAAGCTTGGCCCCTTGTGATGTACACTACCCTCTGTAGCGCCTTGCGGTCAAATGCAGAACAGTTGCCAACCAGGCAGTAATGCAACCGGTCAGGATGCTCTCGATAGTGCAGCTGTATAACTTTTTGAGGATCTGGGGACCCATGCCACATCTTTACAGTCTCCTGAGGGGGAAAAGGTGTTGTCATGCCCTCTTCACAACTGTCTTCGTGTGTTGGTACCATCATAGTTTGTTGGTGATGTGGACACCAAGGAACTTGAAGCTCTCGATCTGCTCCACTTTAGCCCCATTGATGTTAATGGGGATCTGTTTGGCCCTGCCTCTTCTATAGTCCACGATGAACTCCTTTGTCTTGCTCACATTGAGGGAGAGGTTGTTGTCCTGGCACCACACTGCCAGGTCTCTGACCTCCTCCCTATAGGCTGTCTCATCATTGTCAGTGATCAGGCCTGCCACTGTTGTGTCATCAGCAAACTTAATGATGGTGTTGGAGTTGTGCTTGGCCATGAAGTCATGGGTGTACAGGAGGGGACTGAGCACGCACCCCCATGGGGCCCCAATGTTGAGGATCATCATGGCGGATGTGTTGTTACCTACCCTTACCACCTGGGGTGGCCCGTCAGGAAGTCCAGGATCCAGTTGCAGAGGGAGGTGTTTAGTCCCAGGGTCCTTTGCTTAGTGATGAGCTTTGTGGATACTATGGTGTTGAGCGCTGAGCTGTATTCAATGAACAGCATTCTCACGTAGTTCCTTTTGTCCAGGTGGGGAAGGGTAGTGTGGAGTGCGATTTAGATTGTCATCTGTGGATCTGTTGGGGGCGGTATGCGAACTGGACTGGACTGGGTCTTGAGTTTCCGGCATGGTGGTCATGTGAGCCATGACCAGCCTTTCAAAGCACTTCATGGCTACCGACGTGAGTGCTACGGGGCGATAATCATTTAGGCCGGTTACCTTCGCTTTCTTGGGCACAGGGACTACGGTGGTCTGTTTGAAACATGTAGGTATTACAGACCCGGTCAGGGAGAGGTTGAAAATGTCAGTGAAGACACTTTCCAGTTGGTCCGCGCATGCTTTGAGTACACGTCCTGATAATCCGTCTGGCCCCACAGCTTTTTGAATGTTGACCTGTTTATTAAAGGTCTTGCACACAACGGCTACGGAGAGTGTGATCACACGGTCGTTCGGAACAGCTGGTGCTCTCATGCATGCTTCAGTGTTTCTTGCCTCGAAGCTGGTATAAAAGGCATTTAGCTCGTCTGGTAGGCTGCAGTCAGCATGCCAATTTCACGCTCCCTCAACTTGAGACATCTGTGGCGTTATGTAGTGTGACAACACCAGGTGCCCCTGTGTAATAATCATGCTGTTTAATCAGCTTCTTGATATGCCACACCTGTCAGGTGGATGGATTATCTTGACAAAGGAGAAATGCTCACTAACAGGGATGTAAACACATGTGTGCATAACATTTGAGAGAAATAAGCTTTTTGTGCATGTGGAAATTTTCTGGGGTCATTTGTTTCAGCTCATGAAACACTTTACATGTTGCGTTTATATTTTTGTTCAGTGTACAATGTTTACAGAGCTGTCTGCCAAGGTTTCCTTACAGTGCCATGGCAACCGCGGAACTCAATGAAAGGTTGCTATGACCTCATTTTGGTTTCTGAACAGGGAGGCTGATACACAGTTGTCCTCTGACACAGACCTTGAGGACCCTGATGTCAAAAATGCAAAGCTTGGGAAAGGAAAGGTGAGAATTGCATCTAAAATCCTCTATCAACACAAGAAAGCCATAATAAGTTGGCTATGGCCACGTACTGTTATTCATTTGTGCATACACAATGTACACTGACACTTTACATGGTATCCTTGTCTGTTCTAGGCGGGTAAGAAGGGGAAGAAAGCCCCTGGAGAGAAGGGAAAGGGTGGGGCAGCGAAGGGTGCTGGCCTTGGCCGGGTGAATGGTCACCACCAGGAGAATGGGATGGAGAACATGACCCTGTTCGAGGTGGTGAAAATGGGGAGGAGTGCCACGCAGGTTGGTACAAACTTTTTTTATTAGACAATGTAATTCTCAAAGCATGTTGGAGATTATAGTATGTTCATATTAAAGTGATGGTGAATGGGTGTCTTTTCTTTTAGTCTGTCGTTGATGACTGGATTGAGTCTTACAAGAACGATCGAGACATTGCACTCCTGGACTTGATCAACTTCTTCATCCAGTGCTCCGGCTGTAAAGGTAGGCACCCAGAGTGGATTGAATAGAATACTAAACCCTGAGAAAGTAGTTTCTAAATCATTTTGCATCCATGACTTGTGATTATTGAGCGATGTTATGGTTATTCTGTTTTATTTTGCTACAGGTGCTGTCAGTGCAGAGATGTTCAGGCACATGCAAAACTCTGAAATAATCAGGAAGATGACTGAGGAGTTTGACGAGGTACTGTCTGATGGTACACTTACTGTACGTCGTTATTTATGCCTCTGTCTATAGGGTCAATCCACACGTTATTCTCTATTTTTCTCTCTCTCTCTCTGTGTGATCATATAGGACAGCGGGGACTACCCGTTAACCATGGCAGGGCCACTGTGGAAGAAGTTCAAGTCGAGCTTCTGTGAGTTTATCGGGGTGCTGGTGCGGCAGTGTCAGTACAGCATCATCTATGATGAGTACATGATGGACACGGTTATCTCGCTGCTCACGGGCCTGTCTGACTCACAGGTCCGAGCCTTCAGACACACCAGCACCCTGGCAGGTCAGTACTAACACAACATAGACACTGGGCAGTTGAGGGAGGGCTGCAGTTTAAGCACTGTTAAACTACTAGCTTGATGTATGTAATGCTATCTTTTATGGGGGATATGTTGTGTGTCTATATGTAGGCCTGTTCAATATACCTTGACTTGATGGCCAGTCTGCATTAATAGTGCCTTATTAATTAGTAGATGTCACTCAAGTCAGTTGTTGTCTCTACCAGCCATGAAGTTGATGACCGCCTTGGTGAACGTGGCTCTGAACCTGAGCATCAACATGGACAACACTCAGAGGCAGTACGAGGCAGAGAGGAACAAGGTCATGGCCAAGAGGGCCAATGATAGGCTGGAGCTCCTTTTACAGAAGCGTAAAGAGGTGAGTAGGTTCCTCTTATGGTGCCTGAGCTGTTACGTGGTCCTAACAATTCTAACCTGACCATTTAAATATGTATATTTCAAAAGGAAACGGCGCATCGCTCGCTCAACAATTAAAGCATATTATTTTATTTTAACATCTAAAAGCTTGACTTTTTTGGCCTTCATTAATTGCCTTCATCCGAACCAGTTTCTGATGAAGGCCAGTGATGAAATCCTGAACGTCAGACTTTTAATAGTGTTGCTCCTCGACTCGCGTTGGTTGTGCACCCTCCTCTTCTTTCCATTTAGAAATCTTAAAGGCATTTTTTATTTGAAATGTTTCTATTTTCAGCTTCAAGAAAATCAAGATGAAATTGAAAACATGATGAATGCGATTTTCAAAGGAGTGTTTGTTCACAGATATCGGTATGTATTGTAATTTGTCATCTTTCTACATGCAGAACAATGAATCCAATTAGAACTGTCATGGATTATGCGTTATATTTACAATCATGTATTGTTTTAGGGCGGAAATGATTAATGTTTTTTATGTAGTTAGGTTTTTTATTAAAGTTAGGGGGTCTAAAAAGAGAACTGTGATGTCAGAGAGTTAGATATCTCAATGTGGAAATCAACTTCAGTGGCATGGAAGGCATACAGCAGCTGAGATGTGCAGACTGGTCTTTCACTGAGCTGTTCCAAGGCTCTGTGGCGCCCTCTTGTGCTAAACAGGCAGCAACGGTTGCTAAGGCAGAACAGCTCATCATGGCACAGCATGTGCCACTGATATCTGATCTAAGTAGGCTTTTAAAACTGCCTCTGGCTGTACCACTTAAGCTTTTCTAATGAATCCTCTTTTACTGCCCTGCCATAAGGTATCAAATAATTGAATTGACCAGTGAGCATGATGGGTCTGTGAATAAGTCTGGACATTTCTTCTCTGTTTATCAGTGATGCCATAGCTGAAATCCGTGCAATCTGCATTGAGGAGATTGGGGTATGGATGAAGATGTACAGCGATGCTTTTCTCAATGACAGTTATCTGAAGTATGTCGGATGGACCATGCATGACAAGGTGAGCCATGCAATATGTCAAATCGCATTTGTGGGAGTGGTAAAGCGTTGCCACTACAGTCTCTTGTATTCAAGTAAGATGTACTGTGTATTTCAATAGTAGGTTTATTATCAGGGTTGAAATGCTACAGCAGGGGTTCCCAAACCTTTTCACTTGGGGCCCCCCTTCCAGCATTGGGGAACATCCCGCGCCCCTCTCTAAACACACGCCATGTCTATTTCTATGGGCACAAGCACTGTTCATGACACAAACTGTTCACCCCCTTCTTGTTGGTGGAGAGAATTTTGCAGATTTAAAATCTTATTTCCTGCAATTCTACACTTTTTTTTATGGGGAGCAAAGAAAATG